>NC_055959.1:8656932-8666932 GCF_018492685.1 Alosa sapidissima | reverse complement strand
TTTACATTAAATGTATTCATTTATTCAAATGTATTTATTCAAATATATTCATAACTGCTTCGGTAGCAAGGGAAGAATGTATTACCATGTATGCATGTATTAGTTATCGCAAACTTTGATTGTGTTCTGGACATAGTCAGTGTTTTTGTAGAAGACTTATATGGAAGCATGCCATGTTTAGACATTCTTCTTACATCTTTACAACATGTTACTTTAATCTCTAACTTTTAGTCACTACTAAGTAGTTACAGTATTATGTTGTTAACTTTATACAAACTGTATCTTGTATTGTGTTGTTTGACATCTGTGCAAATAGTGCAAATAGTTCCAGTAGTTCCAATTCCTGCCGTTGCTCTTGCACCCTTCAGGTGGGCTCATTCTTCATGATAAACTTGTGCCTGGTTGTGATCGCAACCCAGTTTGCGGAGACGAAGCAGCGGGAGAACCAGCTGATGATGGACCAGCGGAAGCGCTACCTCTCCAACGACAGCACGCTGGCCAGCTACTCGGAGCCGGGCAGCTGCTACGAGGAGATGCTCAGGTACATCAGCCACCTGTACCGCAAGGTCAAGCGCCGGTGCCTGCGCATCTATAACAACTGGCAGAGCAAGCGCCGCAAGAAGGTCAATCCCAACAGTGACGGCTGTGCTGGCGGACTGGGTGGAGGGAGTGGTGGGGGTGGACTGGGCAGTGGCGGACTGAACGGACACGGCCGGCCGCGGGAACGCGAGTACTGGATCCGGGCCATGCGCAGTCTCATCCGTCACCACGAGCACCACCACTGCAACCTGAGCAACGGCGCCCCCTATGGGCAGCAACAGCAGCAGCAGGGAGGGCTAGAGACGTCGTCGTCGGGGACGTCAGGGGAGGCCGTGGAGATGAGCACCCTCCAAACCCTCAGCGGCGGGCGCCACGCGCAGACAGTGCCCACCGTCTACCAGGAGGGCACGTGCCTCCCCAGCCCGACCTCCCCGGGCACCACCACCAGGGCGCCCACACAGCGGGACAGGCTGAACGGGGGCATGAACTACCCCACTATCCTCCCCTCCTTCGTCTGCAGCTACCCGGGAAACGCACCCCAGGGCAACGCCAGAGGGGAGACCAGCACGGACTCTGCAGACCCCATGGAGAGGCTCCAGCAGATGACGGAGGAACCAAGTAAGGCCCTATTCTTCCGCTCCGTCTCATTTCTCTTTTTTATTCGTTCTTCCTCGGCTCCTCGTATATGCGTTCACCTCGTTTAGCCCCCAGGAAGACCAGGGAGCTCAAACCAGACGCCCTCTCAAGCGGCACTTTAGAGCCATGACAGAAAATCCATGCCTCAAATGTTAGAGTCATTAACAGAATCCTTATAGGGCTCTGCCAGCAACTGTTTTCCGCCACTGGCTCTGGTTAGCTGGGGAGATATGGTGGAGCTGCATTAGTGAGTGAATAATGTGCCTTTCCAGTACACTGCAGCTCTTACAGAACATAAGAATGGAATGATCTCACTCCTATGCTGGCAAGATCTGTTAAAGAAGCAATCTTCACCAAAGAAACAACTGCAAGATAAGATAAGAGGCGTCGTTACAGTATGTTGGTGACGTTATCGGTGCTAAGGACTGATGCAGATAAAGTCAGTGAGTCCTCATCAAAAAAACATGGCACCCTGGGTCTCAGAGAGAAGTGTGGTGCAGATTGCCTCCTATCTGTGTGTACTTACATCAGCAGGCTCCGGCGGGAGGTAGTTTACCCGTCGCCCGCCATCTGTATCGGAGAAAAAAAACCACCGCTGGACTGGCCAGGTGTTTTCTCTCATCACGTCACCTTCTTGTGCACTTAAAAGCTTGTCGGCGGTCCCTTGCTTAAAGTTAGGTGCTAAAAGGATTTCTGTCGCTGGGGTGGATAACAAATAGACACGCAGGCTAAAGTTTTCAGCTCCAGACACATTCCGGTGCCAATAGTCATTTCTGATTAAACAAGAGTCATCTCCATTTCAGCTGATTATAACTGAAGAGAAAGGGACATGAGGAGGTGAAGGCCACCAGGAATACATTACACTGCAGAAGTGAAAGCTTGAGCCCATAGCTGTTTCGTGTATACAGTAATAATCTACAAACTGTGAAAATGTCAAACAATATAAAGGTGTTTTGTTTCATGTATTCATTCTCTGACACTTAACACTACCATCAGCTCTTCATTAGAGCAGTAGCACAGCACCAAATGCCCTTACATAAAGGTTATCACCATGCAGTTTACAACGTTCTCCATAGTTACAAATGTTCAGCCAATGAAGCAAATCAGGATTTTGATCAGCTAGATGAGGCCCCCGGTGGTGTCACATGCAACTGTAGCTCCTTATCACCACATTACAAATACACTCAATTCAAATTGGGGCTAAAAATAAAGTGTGATTACCACCCATTCCACTTGCTGTTTGATGTTGACCGAGATCGGATCCATTTCGGTCAGCAGTCCGAATTAAAACAGTAGGGTGCGATGAGATTCCCCATACCCCATACCCCATCTACTGCATATGTGCTCCATAACATGCCTCCTCTACTGCTCAGTGTAATCGGTCCAATTAAGCTAATTAGTGGGAGTTAGTGCCCGTAACTCCCACTAATTAGGGCAGCCGTGGCCTACTGGTTAGCACTTTGGACCTGTAACCGGAGGGTTGCCGGTTCGAACTCCGACCAGTAGGCATGGCTGAAGTGCCCTTGAGCTAACCCCTCACTGTTCCCCGAGCGCCGTTGTTGATGCAGGCAGCTCACTGCGCCGGAATTAGTGTGTGCTTCACCTCACTGTGTGTAAACTGTGTGCTGTGTGTGTTTCACTAATTCACGGATTGGGATAAATGCAGAGACCAAATTTCCCTTACGGGATCAAAAGAGTATATATACTTATACTTATACGTATATTTCCTCAAAATATGCCACGTAAAAAATAGACCTTTAGGTGGCCAGCCAGAGTCAGCTGTGGGTGGATGTGGAATAAATGACCAGGATGATTCAGAGCTTCTCAGCGAGAAAGGGATCAGACAGGGAGCACTTTCAGACTCAAGCAGACCTATAATTAATGCTTTCAACCTCTCTCTCCTCCAGAGAGACAGGTAGACCCAGGACCACCACTACAATATCGAGAGGAATTCCCTGCCTTGTATAATAAAACTACTAAAAATATCGTAGGCCTAGTACATTTTTATCTATAAACAGTTTTCCATACGAGAGTGTAGCTCGATGAATAGGGACACCAAGAAATTCCAAATGATAAAAAGTAAAAGGTATCAAAATGATGGCTTTAGTTTGCTTGCATTAATGGCGTTAGTTTGTTTGCTTTAGTGGCTCCAGCAGCATTGCATTGTTGTTGTTGTTGTTGTTGATGAGGATGCTGTTGTTGATGATGCTGTTGCTGTGCTTGTCCCTGGTGTAGGTCAGCAGCGTTTGCTGCTGCAGTTGATGGGTGGCCTGGAGCCTGGCCCACTGCTCTTGCAGCTGGACAGCTGCCTGTACTGCTCCAGCGTTCTGAAGCGCATGGAGCAGGAGTACGCCGAGTCCGAGAATGCCAGGACAGAGGCCGAACTCGCCGACGGGAGGCCGGGCCACCGACATCGCCACCGCCACCGGCACCCCAAGAGAATTGTGGGCCGCGGCTGCCTGGCCCAGGCGTGGGGGGACTTCCAGGGCCGGCTCAAGTCCATCGTGAACAGCAAGTACTTCAACCAGGGGATCATGATCGCCATTCTCATCAACACGCTGAGCATGGGCATCGAGTACCACGAGCAGGTGAGGCGGACTAGGTGACCCCCCGTGTGTCTCTGTTGGCTGGGCCACGGGCTGTGAGCGCTCGCTCGCTCCCTGCGCTCCCCGCATTAGAAGACGGTACAGACCAGCTGTAGCTGGGGCTGGGGCTGCGAGCAGGACAGGTTACTGTTGTTAGCAACAGGGGCATGTCTGGTTATTTTCATCCGCCGTTGCTTTGTTTGGAGCATAGCTCGCAGATAGGAGATATACAACAGAAAGAGTTTTATCTGTGAAATGACACTGCACGAACAAAGCAAACCACCACCTCCACCACCTCAGCCCTGCACCAACACCCTCCAGCCGTCTCGTCCCCCTCCACCCCCACCACCCTAGTCCCAGTCCAAACTACCCAGAGTGGAAGTAGAGACATCTGGTCCGTGTCTGTCTGGCTTTTATCTGCGTCTGAACAATGCAGCCCCCCCCCCCCCCCCACACACACCCTCCAAAGTATTTCATTGGTGTACACAGAGGGGTTATAGCTATTTATTTTTCATTCATAAACACTCAGGGGGCAGAATGTGTTGGGCAAAAGCATCACCTTATTGGGTGAACCGTAGGCCGTGTCGCGTGTGTAAAATGCCCTGTGCAAGTGCACCATTGCTTTTGACCAGGGCTCTTGCTTTGATTTTGTATCCTGCTTTGCTTTGCTTTTGCTGGGCTAGCGGGGCCCTGGCTGTGGTCTCCATGACAGCCTACCCTGAACCCTTTTTTTTTTATCCCCCTGTGTTGCTGTTGTCGTTTGAGAGCCATCCGCAGCAGCGCCAGGCCTTGGGAGGAAAGAGGGAAGAGTTGCTGATGTTGTCGGACGTCCAGTAACCTAGTTACGGGGGCGGAAATTCGCTGCAGCTGCCTGCCAAGCAGGGGCGGCTCAGTGGGAGTGCTTGGTCATGAAAATGGGGTAAATGGATGGTGCATGCACGCTGGTGGTGGAGGGTGTAGCCGTGTGGGGGACACGGCTGTGCTCGTTAACTGGAGGAAAACAGACACGTCAGGGCGGTTTGGCTGGCCAGGGGTTTGCCAGTGCGAGCAGGAAAACTGTGCCGTGGTCGAATCTGCCCCTACATACATCCCGAAGCAGACAGTACATACATCTCGAAACACAGCTTAATGCTGACTGTCGTTCTCTAAAGAGATTGTCATAGACAGCAGCTAGCTTGCAAAAAACCAAAGACTTAATCTGACATATTATACCAAGGCCCTGTGAAAAACTGCTTTTAAGGAAGCCTTTGGGATAATGCTTTGTGGGTGCTTTACACCTACCTTGCTATTACCGGGGTGTCAAGTGCTTTGTTGCATGGCAGTTGCTATTAACAATGCTTTTGTAAACGGGTCAGCCATATGACGATGCTATTATCCATGCAGTAGTATTGCCTAGGGGAGCTGAAGCTCGAGTGGCCCACAATGAAAGAGATATTTTTGACTCACCAACCTTTTTTGCGTGGCGCGGCTCTCGCCTCCGCAGAGGAAGTACAGTATGAACGTTTATTTATTTATTCTTTTTTATTTTCAGATCGTGCTGTCAACTGCTAGTGCGGGTAGAGCAGGGCGGTATCAACCTTACCGCAGTCCCAAAGCTGTTCCGTTTTTTATTCGCCGGAGTAAATGATCAAGACAAGAGAGATAAAGAGAGAATTAGTGAAGTATTTTGTCGCATTTGTACCTTTTAGGAACATCCTCCTGCAGCCCACCATGGTAGTGCCTTTTACAGACACCAACATATAACAAGGTAAACAGTGAAGGCGAAAGAAAACTGTCAGCACTATTTTCTCAGTCTTCCTTCCCTCGGTTTGCAGCGGCGGGGACTTGCTGTGGACGAGCTGTAATCTCCGAGGACAGTGGTCTCTCGTGTTGTACAGAGAAACCGAGGGGAGAGCTGTGCGGCTGGCTTAGGGTGTAATAACACGCTGTGAAGAATAGCACCTCTTCATCAAAGCTGTCCAGTGCCATGTGCGCATTACCCCACATGCTAAATCTGTTCTAATCCCCACACTGTGAGTGATACAGCAACCCAGGCAACAAAACACAGGGCATGATTTAACATATACAATGTGTGTCAGTGCGTGAGAGTGAGAATGTATGCGTGTGCGGACCTTATTTGACACAATGAAGAGCACATGTAACTTAGGCAGTGTAGAGGGACCATTATGGGCAGCGCCAGGAACTGCTATCTGTTCTTGAGAGATCATTCAAGTGAAGTTATTTCACCGTAAAGGGCCGATCCCATGGCATTCTAATGGACTTAGGAAAATAATGCTTCTGTATGTACCTAGGCCTGTGTGGCTCCTTAGCAATATAAATAAAATGTAATGTTATAATACTTGAAGTGCTTGGTGAAGTGCACTTGAATGGAGGTTTAGACCTCAGAGTTAGCAGGATAAAAAAGGATATTCTGTTTCTGTTCCATCCATTGTGTGTTATTGGGCAGTAAAGAAAGAAGCAATTATTAAAGCTAGTAAAGCATGACATTATTGTCTGTTACAGACATCCATAATGGCAAAGCAACCAAGCTTCACTGCAGCATTTGGATCCAGTGCTTGGGGGGTCCTACACACCGAGTTTCATTCTGACAGTGAACAGAGCGAAAAAAAACAGAACGTAAAGAGCGGCTCAGCCGAAATATCCTGAAACCTCCCTAAAAAGAGAGAGGGAGAGAGAGATAGAGAGAGAGAGAGATAGAGAGAGGAAGAGAGAGAGGAAGAGAGCTGACAGGAGTCAACATTTCTTGTGTGAGAGTGGTTGCAGGTCTGCGCTTTTACAGGGATTTTTATTTTAACATTTCAGCTCCCACATTAAATGATCTCAATGGCGACACCTCGGGGGATTGATTTTTTCTGGCACACTCACACCATGACTAGGCTGTGGGGTCCTGCCTCGCGATCAGCACTCTGACAAAGACCACATTGATTGGAATTAGAATGTGGAATTGGGACACAACTCACTCGACCCGGCCTTTGCTAGACTGTACTGGGACACTGTGAACTTTTTTCTGCCATTGATTTGTCAGTGAGCATTACAAATGACAGACATCAGATGTTCTTAGGTCTGCGAAATTTGTTTCAGCCATTTTTTTTGCTTCTTTACAGCGCTGTAAAGACTTGGAATGTCACCAAAGAGATACTACTGAAATTAGGTCCTAAGTGTTCAGACACAATCAAAATTCGTAGCCCTTGTATTGCTCTAAGAGACTCTATTCTGGTGTATTAATTTCGGAGGCTGTTTGACTACAGTAGAACGTTGCTTAAGGGTCTGTAATAGTACATAAATGTCTGTTGTTAAAAAGCATAAACACATTCCAGGGTTAAAATCAAGTGAGATGATAAGGAACCAATTTTAGGTCGTCATCTTAACTCCCAAAGAGAGGCCCAAGTTTTAGAGGAGTTTGCATCTAATCCAAACAGATTTGGATAATGCATTGCTTTGGGGGCATACATTCTGTCATTGCTGGTTTGGACATTCACCAGAGATTCTTCCGTAGTGTATAAAATGAAAGATTTCTGCTGACCATCTCCCTGCCGATGCACAGCATAACAAAACAACTCATAAAATAATCCTGTGGGACTAACAAAGCGGGAGTTTGCACTACCGAGGCGTGCTGGTTGTTTTTGTTGTCTGTGCTGCTTGTAGAAAGACAACTCAGCGGTTCAAGTCTGACACTCTCATCGCAGGCAATCTGATAATAGGATTAGTAGAAATCTGTTGAACCAAAGACTTATACAGGTGCCAAACCAATATAATACCCTTTCACTGCAACTCTTCGGAATCAGCTCCATTGTCTAGTAATACACTTTGGTACACCTCTGAAGCTCTTATCAGGATAGAAAATGGATTAGTGGATTATGATTTATACTTAATTGAGTACCACTTGGATGGGTCCATTTAAGAAGCTTGTGTTGTTTATTATTATTATTGTTGCTGTTGTTGTAATCAGTTTTGTGTCATAGAGTGATTGTGGAGGGAATGGACTGGTTAGTGGTGGCGGCATGTTTTGAGCTTAGACTGGAATTCACTGTTCTTCCATTATCGGTTGATCATGCCGGACATTTCAGAGTAAATGGATACTCCTTGACTCTGCGTGTTTGTGTGCTTGTGGAGCTTCACTGGAGGGGGTTGGTGGGGTATGTCTGCTTTGGATAGGCATTCCACCACTGCACTGTGTACCTTCTCCCATGTCTTAGCCGCAACACATACTGTGCATAGTTGCCATTATGTCTCTCTGTGTGTGTGTGTGTGTGTGTGTGTGTGTGTGTGTGTGTGTGTGTGTGTGTGTGCATGCGTTTTCTTTCTCTCTGCCTCTCTCGCCTTGGCCCTGTCTGTGGAGATCTTTATCAGGGGCGACGCCGGGTCTCCAGCATTATTTGCACTCAGCGGTGTTGCTTAAATTCTCTCTCTGGAGCGGTGTGATTATACATGCTTCGTGGTCCGATAGCAAAATGCACTCGCTCTCGCGGCGCGGTCTCTTTCTGCAAACACCCTCGCTTGTGTGTGTGTGTGTGATGTGTGTGTGAGGAGGATATTATTTTTCACGCAGTGGCAACAGTAGTTGCCGGGTTGCCGCGGAAGTGATTTGTGCGGTGCATTGAGGGAAAGCGCTGCATTAGGGGGGGATAGAGATTGTTTACGAAATGCAGTGCATGGCTCTGAAGCTTTTAGAGGGGTTTAGGAAAGGGAGAGTTTGGCCAGTGTGTGATGAATGGGGGCATTTTATTTTGTCATTTATTTTTTTATGGGGGGGGGCTTTTTCTTTTTCTTTTTGTCTTTACCTTTCTGTCTGTCTTTAGCTTTACTCCTTCTCACTCTCAGACCTTTGTCGATGTTTTCTCTCTTTCTTTCTTTCTTTCTTTCTCTCTTTCTTTCTTTCTTTCATTTCTCTCTGTGCCTCCTTTTCTTTCTTAGCCCTTCTCTCCTTTTCACTGTTCCACTGTCGCTGTTCCTCCTCTCAGCACTGCACCTCTCTCACTTTCTCTCTCTGTCTACCTCAAACCTCTTTTACTCTCTCCTACCTTCCCTACCCTTCTCTCTCTCTCTCTCCCTCTCTCCCACTCTCCCTCCCTCTCTCCCTCCCTCTCCCTCTCTCTCCCTCCATCTCTCTCTCTCTCTCTCTCTCTCTCTCTTTCTCTCTCACTCCAGCATGTAGCGGAGAGTGGAGAGTTCTGCGTGGTCCACCCTGCCGTTTCTGCTCCCATTGTTTTCAAATACCCCCTCTGCCCCCTCCCCTCCTCTCCACCCTACAGTCCCCCCCCCCCCCCCCCCCCACACACACACACACACACAAACACACACCCCTCGGTGTCTGTCCAGCAAATAGGCCTGATGCAGCAGCGCTGGGAATTTGCAGCTTCGCACTCAGGCGGTTTGAGCCAATTAGAGGAAGTTGAAAGGGGGATTCGATTTGTGGGCTGGATAATAGGGGCAGCTTTTTTAGAGCTTGTTTGGGTGGGGAAGGGAGGAGATGGAGAGAAGAGGAGAGGAGAGAGGGGAGGGGTAGAGAGGGAGGGGTGGTGAGAGGAGGAGAGAAAGAGAGAGAGAGAGAGGTGAGGGACATTGCATGCAGGCCACAGGAACAGGAATATCAGAGTGGTCTTTGATTTCGGAGGGTGCAGTGATTACGCTAACCTCTAGCCAAAACTGCTTCAGTGAGGCCTGTGTCTTTTGAGACGACACGAAAAAGGAGCCACAGAATAGCTTTCAGATCTGGTCGTCGTTTTCTGTCTGAGAAGCTCTCCCTCTCCCTCTCTTTCTCTGTCTCTCTCTCTCTGTGTGCGAGATCTGAAGCTGTCAGGTAAACACTGCGTTTGCCTGCTGTTATCCTCAAATTTCACGGTAAATTTGGCTCTTTCTTCTCGCTCATCCCCCAGGCCTGATCTCGGAGTCCATTCGCATCCATGATTCTCCCCATATAAAAGAGCCACAAACATGTCTCCAGTGCGTAGTTACATTATATCCATTTGAGGAGATGCCGTTCGACTGCACTTGCGGGGGTGGGGGGGTGGGGGGGGGTCCTGACCTGCTCATTTCACTCACACACATGCAGAAGACAGCGAGATTTTGACAGTAGCATTTCAGGTATCATAGGTTGCAATGTGCATTTGTTGTTCAACAGTATGCTGTAATATCCTAATTCTTCCGCCTCTTACTGCATTGAATCAGAGTTTGAGAGAGAGAGAGAGAGAGAGATAGAGATTGAAAACTACAGTATGATGATGTAGTCATGCAGTATG
>NC_055959.1:8446932-8651932 GCF_018492685.1 Alosa sapidissima | reverse complement strand
CTGATTACCCATAAATGCCATTCTGGCTACGCAATGTGCTCTGTGATGGACATTAACCGATCTGATAATGGGCTTTCTCCAGCCCAGCCAGCCTCCTTCTCTGAGGGCCAATCGTTGCTCTCAAATTGCTCTTTTGGTTGATCGCTTATTATTTTTGTTTGTTTGTTTGTTTGTTTGTTTGACTTTCTGTTGCTCTTTCCTGCCACAGTATTCTTGGAATGCATCTGTTCGGATGCAAGTTCAGCACGACCACGGAGAACGGGGACACCATTCCGGACCGGAAGAACTTTGACTCTCTGCTGTGGGCCATTGTCACTGTGTTTCAGGTCAGAACCAACGGCTAACCAGAGCTGTTCCCCAGTTGCATGTAATCTCCATGGCATGAGTGTCCCTTTGACCTCTATTATGGCTCTGTCGCGAGGGAGTGGAGCCCCTTTGGCTTAACAGGGTTAGGGGGGGTCACTTCTGTGACTTCTGGTGATCCTTCTGGAAGCCTCTCTCAGCAGCATCTGAGAGAATATGCCCCCACAACAGGGATCCCTTCTGCTACAGTGTGTTCTCTCTCTCTGTCTCTCTCTCTCCATCTATATATCTCTATCTTCTACTCTTCTTCTCCCTCTTTCTTCATCTATCTCTCTTTTTTCTCCCTCTTTCTCTCTCTCTGTCTCTGCTTAGCTTCAGGCAGTGAGGGTGTTATGCTCCTGCATGGCTTGAGTTATCGCTGTGAAACCGTGAGCTTTGGCTCCTCCACTACCTCTCCCATCTCAGGCTCACGTGGGGATGATCACCTTTAATGCACTAAAAGGATTGTCCTGTAGTTCTGCGCTCAGCACTTTTTCCCGCCTCTTTTACCTCTCTTTCTTCCCCTCTTTATCTTTCTCCCTCTCCCTCTCTCTCTCTCCACCCCCCCCCCCCCCCCCTCCTCTCTTTCTCTGTTGAGGTGCTGAACTCACATTTTATCTCCCAGCATACTGCATTAAGTGGAATTAGTTGGGCCGCTGCAAAAGCTTTTATTTGTCTTGAGGTATTATGGAGTCAGAAGGTTAAATTTTAGGATTTAGACTTACTTTCAGGGGGAATTAGACTTTCCATACTGTGGCGCTCACATTTACACAGTTACAGTTTTACACAATTTCTTTGGAGTGACTTTTATTCAGACGGATCTCGATACTTCAGACAGGGCCTGTAGGTCCTCAGGTCCCTCTGGTGTACAGCGATAGCAACGGTTCCCATTCCAGTCAGGACCGCTCTTGTCAAGCCACAACGTCGTCATAAACATGCCGCTCACCTGTCACAAAAAGTCTTGTTGTCTTATGCCCAGCGTCTCAGACTCCAACGGTGTGTTATGCTCCGTTGTGACACGAGTCATGTTTGGTCACTACCACAGAACAACAAAAGCTGTTTGTTTCAAATATAGACTATAATCTTGTACAATTTGGCATTTCATGTGGAATTGTGTTAAAGTCACTTTTCACACAGAGGAACTAGCAGCTCGAGCTAGGTAAAACCAATTGTTTTCGTTTTTTTCCGTACCGACAGTACTCGGTGACCTCGAGAAACGCAGATCTACTGTATGTGAAAAATTGCCGGATTTCAACTTTAAGTACTGACGATGTTATTTCTTCTGCTGATTGCCTCTGTAGATTCTGACCCAGGAGGACTGGAACGTTGTGCTGTATAATGGCATGGCCTCCACCACGCCTTGGCTGCTCTCTATTTTGTGGCCCTGATGACCTTTGGAAACTACGTGCTGTTCAATCTGCTGGTGGCCATCCTTGTGGAAGGTTTTCAAGCAGAGGTAAAGGATGACAGCAGGAAAACTATAAATATATCAATACACACAGACACAGTCACGCACACATATATGAATAATTCGCATAACTACAGACATATATCATAAATGTTGAATTGCTGTTGTTTTGTTTGACGTTTTGTAATTTACTGTATATTACTTATAATGTCTCAGAACCTGAGCCCACAGATCAGATTAAGAATAAACGATTGGAGATAAAATCTACATCTAAAGAATGTTCGAATCATCAAGGAATAATGAAGCGGAAAGATGACTGAAATATATGACACCATAGAAACACTCACTGAGCCATTTTACTTCATGACCACATCTCTGCATAACTGCAGTATGTGGAATGTTAGATTCTTACATCAGCAACCTTCAGTCAGATCAGATGTGCTATTTCAGGCGTGGTAGGGAGCACTGTGCTGTGCGGTGTGTTGCTTGTCTTGTCAGGTTCGGCGTGCGCTACAACACCGTGATTGTCAGTGCTGTCTCTGGCGCGGTGATAAATGTTAGGCCACCACCTGTCGTGTTTGCTCTCTGAGCGGCGCCGACATCCGTCAGCAAACCAGCGCTCAGCAGGAAGTGGAGAATTCCCCCCCCCCGATACGCACGACTCCCCTCAGCTGTGTTTGATTGGCTGGCGGTCTGGTCATGGTCTGTGGGGAGCGCAGCTGCTTTCCTGCAGGGTGTTAGAGCGGTGTTATGGGTCAGCGCCGGTTTCCCTCCACCCACTTGTCACCCCAGGAGCCTAGCATTAGAGACGGAACCTCAGGTGCTGGAGGTGTGTGTGTGTGTGTGTGTGTGTGTGTATGTGTGTACCACTTGTGTATGTGTGTATGTATCTGTGCATGTGTGTGTGTGTGTGTGTGTGTGTGTGTGTGTGTGTGTGTGTGTGTGTGTGTGTGTGTGTGTGTGCATGTGTGTGTGTGTCTGAGGTAAGTGCAGGATGCTTATTAATGCCACAGGGGTGTCAAGGCCAGAGAGCGTGACTGCAACTGTGTCTGAGTCTTTCAGCATTCTCGCCTGGCTGATTCTCCTCAGAATAATAACTCTATAGTTGTCTTCGTGGCCGGTCAGACGCTTCGGACACTCCACGTGGATGTGCCGTCACCCCCCAGGCATGGACTCATCTCCTGCTTGTGTTGCTGCTCTCATAGGGGGACGCCTGTGAGAAGTCCGAGGCCGACGACGAGAAGAGGTCTTCCAATTTCGAAGAGGAGGAGAGGGTGGACGAGCTACGAGACAGAGGTAAACCCACCAATCAAATCTCTCCACCTATCATCATCACCTATCCGCCCACCAGACTTTTGACCTATCAGAAGGCTCCACCTAAACACCCCTCAGCACACACAGACTATGCCGCAGGCTGTCCTTCTCTGTCTCTCTGTCCACACACACACACACACACACACACACACGGTCTAGTACATCATATAGATTGTGCTGCAGACTCTCTCTATTTTCCTTTTCTTTTGTCTTTTTTGGTCTCCCCCCTTCTCTTCTTCTTCTCTCTCTCTCTCTCTCTCTCACACACACACACACACACACACACACACACACACACACACACACACACACACACACACACACACAAATGGTTGAGGGGTGTTATGAAACAAGTCCCGTCTGTCTGGTACAGGTTGCTGCACAGCATGATGAGATATGTGGAGAACAGACAGGAAGATACACACACACACACACACACACACACACACACACACAGACACACACACACGCACACACACACTTACAGCCCAACACAGGCAGCACCCAACAGCCCATAGCATTAAACTAAAACCGCTCCCATACACACACACACACACACACACACACACACACACACACACACACACACCTCCAGCACAACAGGCAGCACCCAACAGCCCAATGTTGTAATGTGTATACTAATGTATACTAATAGTCAGACCAGATTATATCATTATGGTCTCAGGTCATTTTGCATAATGTATTTTATCACTCAACCTGCCTACTTATAACTGCACCCCCTGGTCAGTTTACTGATGCTGATGTTAAACACTGTACTGTTTAACAACGTATGCATAGTGATTACACAAGACAGAATAATACCTTATAATTACTTTTAACGTGACAAAGCCTGTCATTGATTGCTTTAAGTGAAGTGTAAAAATGCCCACACCAGTATAAAATATCATAGGCAGGCATAAAGCAGTATAGACTAATTAAGATGTTGCATTGTGTTATGAATGTATGCACAAGTCGTTATAAATATAATGACTTGAGAGATGATAGAAAGTGTTACCCAAATGGTATAGAAATGTTGTGAAAGGTTTCTGTTGCAGAGTGATTTCAGACACGACATGAATGTGAAGTGCAGCGTGTAATGTTGTATTTGAGCAGTGAGTGGTTTAGTGTCCATCCTGAGGATTATTCCTGAGAACTACAGTAAAAAGGTATAGGTCAACATCAGTGCGTTGATGTTTAGATCATTTCCATAAGCTGTCATCTGCTCAGCTTATTTCAACCAAACCATTAGGCTGTGGATATTCTGACACCACTGTCTTTGTAAGTGATTACTCCAGCAAAGGATTTGAACTAGTGTCACTGTTCGAGATGAGGATGTGTAGTGATCCGTGACCTGAAGAGTGTCCTTTTTAGCTTCCCTGTGAGTGCTGATGAGGACAGATCTTTGGCCTGTCCTGTCGGCTAAGTCGGTCAGTTCTGGCCCAAAGCTTTAGTGGTGTGGGGGATGTGGTATCACATTGAATGTGTGGTTGGGTTTGTTGCTCTGGACCTGTGGATAATCAATCAAATGAATTGATTAATCGTCACTTTTGACTTTCAACAATTTGGAAAACAACATAGTCACTGTTTAACAGTTATATTGCCGCATTGCGTTTGGCAACAATGTTTTTGTTTTGTCTTGAGTTATAAATCCAGTACCCTTTGCTTTACAGTGGTAACTGTTCTATACATTACTGTTCAATTTCAATTCAATTTAATTCACTGTTAATTATTTCAAAGTTAAGCAAATGCATGAGGTTTTCAAAATCATTGAGTAATAAATAATTGTGATTGCAATTATTGACCAAATTATTGTGATTGTGGTAAATAATTGTGATTGCAATATTGACCAAAATAACCAGGATTGTGAGTATTGCCATAATTAAGCAGCCCTAAGATGCTGTGAGTCTCTCTTGATCAGTAAATTCTCATTGATAATTTACTGATCAATATTCACAATACTGATCACTTACCCTGATGAGTCTGGGTACAGGTCATCTTATGTATGGGACAACATGCTGTTGTAGACATTCAGGTGTTTTACTCTTTGGAGAAACTGCAGGGTAAGGGTGCTTAAACGTGTACACCTATAAATGTCCCATAGTACTCTTACAAGAATAGGACAAGAGCACACTCACGCACACACACTCTTACATACTCTCGCACACTCTCTCTCTCTATTCCTCTCTCTCTCTCTCTTTTCCTCCCTCTCTCTTTCTCTCTCTCTCTGTCTCTCACACACACCCACGGCTGGGTGCACACACTGCGCAGCCAGGCGGACGGTTTAGGCTGTGGAATGGCAGCCATAAAACCAAAGGAACTGGCTCCCTGAAGCCACATTGAAAGTGCGCTCTCCCACTCGCTCCACATTTGCAAAAATTACAAGCGTGAACGTCATCATGCTCACACACGTTCACTACCATTAACTTTAACTACTGCTCCTACTGCTGCTTGGCCACTCCCCCCCACATAGACACAAACACACAGATAGAGATAGATAGATAGATAGATAGATAGATAAATACTTTATTGATCTCCAAGGGGAAATTAAAGGTCTCAGTAGCATACAGACATCACACACAACATGCACTTACAGCAGAAAAAGTAATATACCGGTACATATAAAAAAAGCTCCACTGTACAATAGAGACAGTAGAAGATAAACATGATACTAAAATACTAAATACTAAATATACTATATAAACTAAATCAAATATCAAATATCAACATAGTGTGCTTAAAGGTGCCATGTTTAAGAATTGAGGTAAAAATATCCAAAAAATGAGCTACACGCATCAAAAGAATGAGAAGAAATAAGGGCGATGATGTCATTAAAAAAATGACAAGGTATAGTGCTGCAGAGATATCAACCTGAATTAGCATACTAAATTACTAGCCACAGCCCGACAGGTGTCATAATACCAGTTTCGGCCATGGGAGGCGGTATGCGGGCAACATAACCGCCAGCCAAACTGCAATACACGTGTCTCAGTTGTTACTCTAGGGTAGACCAACTCACTTTCTCACTCACCCCCATCTTTTATGGAATGTGGAGTATGAATTGATTTTTTGCCGGACATTACACATGGCACCTTTAAGGATGATCAAGCATGAGAGGGCAGGGACTGAGCCTGTAATTCATAGTGCAGCTGAGGATGATCGCTTCCTTGTTGTCCCTGTCAAGGGTGCCATGGACGTGGACCCCTCAACAGACACAAACAAGATGCAATATACAGTTGAAAGGGTGGGGATAGTAATATGGACATATAAGAGAATAATGTATAACGTAGACAAGATCATATCATATCAAGATCAACAAAACTATGTCAGTGCAAGAATAGGTTGAGGTAAAAGGGTTACAGCCATTGGTCAAGTATTGAGTATAAGGTATTAAGCATCAAGTACGGCCACAGTCCAGGAGGGAGGGAGGGGTTGTGCAAATCTGCTAATATAGCATGTAAACAGACTATGCAGAGAAGTCACACATTCAAACACACACACAAAACGTGGTGGAGGAGTTTGTGTTTACGGTAGTACACAAACACTGCTCTCCACTGGCGGAGTTCATGATCATTAAGTGCCGACCCTTCTACCTCCCCAGGGAATTCACCGCGATTCTGCTGGTCGTGGTGTACATCCCCCCCAGCAACAAAAACAGTGATAGGAGCATGGCACTGAATGAGCTGTATCGGGCCGTCAGTGAACAACAAAGTGAACACCCGGATGCCTTCACAATCATCGCTGGAGATTTCAATCACGCCAATCTCAAAACTGTACTACCAAAATTTCACCAACATGTAAACTTCCCAACAAGAGGACAAAATACCCTGGACCTTGTTTACACCCCACAGAAAGAAGCCTACAAAGCCAAACCCCTCCCCCAGATCGGACAGTCAGACCACATTAGCATCCTGCTGCTGCCCCGATACAGACAATGAGCAAAAGTCACCAAACCAGTTCTGAAGGAGGTGAGAGTGTGGCCGGAGGGGGCCGTCTCAACTTCAGGACTGCTTTGAAACAACAGACTGAGATATTTTCAAAACAGCTGCCACCCACAACAACCACATTGACATTGAGGAATACACAGACACTGTGACCTCCTACATCACCAAATGCATCGATGATGTTACAGAAATAAAACACATCACCACTCGGGCCAACCAGAAGCCATGGCTGACAGGAGACGTCCACAGACTGCTGAGGGCCAGAGACAAAGCCTTCAGAGCTGGAGATGTAGCTGGCCTAAGAACAGCGAGGGCTAACCTGTCCCAGGGCATCAGGAAGGCAAAAAAGGATTACACAGACAAAATAACAACACACTTCAAAGACAGCAGAGACGCACAGAGCCTGTGGCAGGGCATACAGGCCATCACTGACTACAAGCCTGCGCCACGGAGCTGTGAGAACAACACCTCTCTGCTAAATGACCTGTAAATGAACAGTTTTTTCGCCCGTTTTGAAGGACAAAATGACACTCACCCACCTCCCCCCCACGACCAACCCCTCTACCTGTCCTCTGCCAGCGTGAAGAGGACACTAGCCACCATTAACCCACGCAAAGCAGCGGGCCCAGACAACATACCAGGCCGAGTGTTGAAGGACTGTGCAGAAGAGCTGAAGGATGTTTTTACAGACATTTTCAACACCTCTCTGGAGCAAGCAGTCATCAATGACTACCGTCCTGTAGCACTCACACCCATAATCATGAAGTGCTTCGAACGGCTAGTCATGTCACACATCAAAGCCACCCTACCCCCCACCCTGGACCCCTTCCAGTTTGCATACCGACCAAACGATCCACGGAGGATGCAATCTGCTCTGCCCTCTATCCAGCCCTCACCCACTTGGACAATAAAGACTCATATGTGAGAATGCTGTTCATAGACTTCAGTTCAGCATTCAATACCATAATACCACAACAACTCATCAGCAAACTGGACAAGCTAGGATTCAGCACCTCCCTCTGCAACTGGCTGCTGGACTTCCTGTTGCAGAGACCACAAGCAGTACGTGTCGGGAACAACACCTCAAGCACTCTGACTCTGAGCACGGGGGCCCCGCAAGGGTGTGTGCTCAGCCCCCTGCTCTTCACACTGCTAACACATGGCTGTACAACCACTCACATCTCCAACCATCTGGTGAAGTTTGCGGACAACACAACACTGGTGGGCCTCATCACTAAGGGCGATGAGGCTCACCACAGAGAAGAAGTAGACCTGCTGGCTAAATGGTGCAAAGACAACAACCTCCTGCTGAATGTCAGCAAGACCAAGGAGATTGTTGTCAACTTTCAGAGAGGCCACAAACAACTGCCACCACTGTCCATCGACGGAGATGCTGTGGAGAGAGTGAGCAGCACAAATTCCTGGGGGTGCACATCAGCGACGACCTCTCCTGGACCACCAACACAGCATCACTGGCGAAGAAAGCCCAGCAGCGCCTCTTCTTCTTGCGCAAATTGAAGAAGGCAAGTGCCACGCCTCCCGTCATGACCACATTCTACAGAGGGACCATCGAGAGCATCGTGTCCAGCTGCATCACAGTGTGGGGCGGAAGCTGCACAGATCAGAACAGGAAGACCCTCCAGCGCATTGTTAACACAGCTAAGAGGATCATTGGAGCACCACTCCCCTCCCTACAGGACATTTACACCACCCGCCTCACCCGCAAAGCACTAATGATTGTCAAGGACACAACCCACCCTGCACACAAACTGTTCAACCTCCTGCCCTTTGGAAAGAGGTACAGGAGCCTCCGTTCCCGCACCACCAGACTTGCAAGCAGCTTCATCCACCAAGCAATCAGGATGCTGAACACTCTACCCACTCTCCCATCACTGACAGCCCCCCCCCCCCCCCCCCCCCCCCCCAGGACCGCCCTGTGGAACTGCACTGTGACTGCGCAGCCTAACGTGTTGCTGCTTCTTATCAAGCCTGATATACTTTAAATGACTGCATATCAATGTAAATATACAGTACACACAAGGACAAGTTTAAACTTCATGTAAATGTTATCAATGTTATTTATCACTCTGCCACAATGCTGCTGCTACTACTACTCTGTCAGAAGGTTACGCTAGGACTATGTAAATATACAACAACTACCTCTATTTTTTTGATATATGTTCTATATTTTGATATATGTTCTATATTTCAGTCTCACACTTTAATGTCTGTATGTGGTATGTCTGTATATTTTTATTTTTTTATTGTCTATGGCTATGTCTATGTCTAAAGTATGTCTATGTCTGTATTTAAAGTATGTCTATGTCTGCATGGGAAAGTAAGAAACGAAATTTCAATTCTTTGTATGACCAGTGCATGTAAAGAAATTGACAATAAAGCCGACTTGACTTGACTTGAAACAATCACTCTCTCTCGCTATCTCTCTTAATGATGTCAGATCACTATGTCAGGATGTTTGCAGGCTGTTGGGTGCTGCCTTAGTTGTGCCTGGTGAGCTGGAGGTATGTTTGTGTGTGTGTGTGTGTGTGTGTGTGTGTGTGTGTGTGTGTGTGTGTGTGTGTGTGTGTGTGTGTGTGTGTGTGTGTGTGTGTGTGTGTGTGTGTGTGTGTGTGTGTGCGTGCGTGCGTGCGTGCGTGCGTGCGTGCGTGCGTGCGTACAGGCAGTTTCAGTTTAATATCACGCTCTCTGCTCCACCTCTCCCCCTCTCTGCAGAGCTGAGGATGCTGATGATGTCGGCCAATGGGCATGTGGACCCCCGAGGCTCGCTGGCGCCCCCTATCATCATGCGCACAGCTGCCACCCCTATGCCCACGCCCAAGAGCTCCCTGGGGCCCGAGTCCATGCTGGGCTTTGGGGACTCCCGTCGCGGGAGCGGGGCGTCCATTGACCCCAACACTTACGACCAGAGGTCCCTGGTATGTGGAAACATATTTGTTTACTTTTTTCATCAGTGAATAGGTCTTGATTTTGAAGGAATGGGACAAAGGGGGTGTGAACCTCTTCTATATGTGATGGGATCTGGGAAGACACACCTCAAGGTGAACTCAATAATCGTTATATCAATAATCTATAATCAATAAACCTTAAAATAAAACTTAAGGTTCTGATACCATCCTACTGTAGCAACATACCATCTTTGCGAAATCCTGGATGTTGCTAGGATGGTGTCATAATCATAAGTTGGTGAAATTTCACCATGTGTTGGGTTTTCCCAGATCCCAGATCACATATATAAAATGAGATTATGGATAATGGAATATATACCAGATTATGGAATAAACTGTAAATGTAGCTTCGCTCCATGTATGTGTATGTATTAGTGCAGTTGTGCTCAGTGTATGTGAGAGGCTCTGAACATTTGAAATTCTGACTTTGATTTGGGAAATGCCACAAGGAAAAGTGATTTTCACTGTCAGATAGCCCTCAGAATCTAAAGCAGTTTATAGTTTTGTAGAGACCGAGACCTGTGCTCTCCATGGGAGCTGAAATCTGAGGACACACTGTACAGTAGCTCCTGTGTGTGCCTCGCTGGACGACTTCATGTTCAAGGGCACTCACCTGCCTATGTGATAAAGTGAAGTGCACTTTTGAAGTGGTAAAAAAATGGGGTATTTCATGTATGCTTGTGCCCTGTTCAGTCAGTTCAGTTTCAAGTGTGCTAACCAGCCTCTAACAAAACCGGAGTACACTTTTTAAGTAGTACAAAAATATTTTGTTGGCAGAGTGTAGCATGTAGAATGTTCCAGTTACTTTTGATGTGCACAACATACATCGAAATCAGGAATACTGGAACTGTAGACAGAGCTTTTTTAGACAGGCTATCCTTTAGATGCATAGTCCAGAACTGGACACAAGCTACTGTATTTGTAAATGAATGACCCTTAGGACTGTCACTTGGTGTCACTGTATATCTAGGGCTACTCATGCCAGGAATTAGTCCCACACTTGTGCTCTGGCTGTGGTCTGTGTCTGTAAGTGGCTCTGCTCTCCGTCCGTCCCCCACACAGACCAGCCCTCGGCGGTCCCCGTGCCACCCTCGCGGGCCGGGCAGCAACTGGGGCAGCCGGCGGTCCAGCTGGAACAGTCTGAGCCGCGCGCCGAGCCTCAAGAGGAAGGACACGTCCGGGGAGTGCGAGTCGCTCCTCTTGGGGGAGGGCCGGGGGAGCTTCGAAGACGACGATGGGGGCGTGGGGGGGGCGGGGAGGCCAGGGACCGCCGGCGGAGGCTCCGTGCAGCACCCCGGGTCCCTGGACTTCCCAGACATCCAGCTTGGCTCGGGCACATACCAATCGGGGGAGTATCACGACTGCAATGGGCGCGTGCTACACATCCCTCCCGGCGTCAGCTCCGACCTGACCAGGGAAGACTCCAACACCGATGAGGACCTGGAAGATGTGAGTGACGTCAGGCGTATATGAACATGCATGTGTGCATACTCATACTCATAATGAACACATGATAATTACATACAAATAAATAGACCCATGTACATGCTGTACTACTAATAATATAATCAACACACACACACACACACACACACACACACACACACACACACTGTCTCTCTCTGCGCCATGGTCGTGTTGACTTGGGCAGCAGTGCCGTCCCGACTAGTCCCATCCTATGAGTCGGACGGAGAGGAGAGGCATTGTCACATTGTGGTTGATATGCCATGACACACTAAGCGCAGACTTTAATAGTGTTTCCGTGCGACAGCGAGAGTGACCTCTGGTGCTGGAAGCGATGGTATCAGGGGCCACTGCACAGGACTGGAGCCTGTGGTGGCGCTTGAGTTCGGAGAGCTGTGCAGTGGAGTGGGTGAAAACAATGGGGCTGTCCCTCCCTAGGGCCAGATTTGAGTGCCATCAGAGAGGATGTGTGTGCTTGTGTGTGTGTGTGTGTGTGTGTGTGTGTGTGTGTGTTTGGATGGATTTACTAAGACTTGTGAAGAGGAGTCCTATGCCTCTTAATGCTCTTGTGAAAGAGGGAAGTGTGCATCTACACACTGCATCCACAATTAGTTTCAAACAGCCCATCCCCAACTCTGTGAAGAATGCTATTGTCAAACAAACCAAAACATATCAAATGGATGAGTGTTTTCATACTGATGTGTTAGAATAAAATAGAAAGAGCATACATCCTGAACATCATGTTTTTTTTCACCTTGTTGGACAATAGCAGCATCCATCATTTGCATTTGATATATGCTGCTACTGGTAGTGATTTTAAACTATGAAAAATATTCTGTTATATCTGTGTAAACTACTGCCTGTTGTGGCCTTACAAATGCATATGTCAGTTGCTGTTGTTGTTGATGATGATGTGATTGATTGATTGATTGATTGATTGATGGAGTGGAGGGTGATTGGATCTTGATTGGAACAGGTGTTATATTTACAGAAGTCCTTAATGTGTGGATTTGGTGTTGCATGTTTACTGTTGACAGCTAGTGACTGTTTCTCTGCCCCTCTGTCCTCTTTCAGGGCTACTGCTACAGGTTAAAGAAGATTCTAGAATCCTATAAGCCCCAGTGGTGCATCGATCACGAGGAGTGGTCACTGTATCTGTTCTCCCGTGAAAACAAGTGAGTCGGCCATTTTGTAGGTGTGCGCAGAAGGTTCAAGCTTTTGGCCTTCCCTTTTTCTTTCATCAAGATTTTTGATTTTGTTGTATCTCTCCCTCTTCCCAGATTTCGCCAGATATGTCAGAGAGTCATAGGGCACAGGATGTTCGACCATGTGGTGCTGGTGTTCATCTTCCTAAACTGCATCACCATCGCTCTGGAGCATCCCAACATTAAAAATGATAGCACGGTAAACTTCACGCTGTAAAGCTGTACAAGTTTCCTTTTTGCTGTAAAATTTGATCACCACTTTCCAACATGCATGGCCAGTTTATGATATGATTTAGTGTAATGGCACTTTTGCACAGTGAGACACACCCCCACGGTTGATTATACAGTGTTATACATGTCTTAGTTGAATGGCTGGGATCCTATAAATACTGTACATGTAGATGCTGAAAAGTCATAACAATAATAAAATGCATGGTCTACATTAGCCTTTGGCATTGGTGGCTGCTTTCCATTGCCAACAGGCCACTTAACTGAGTCATAGCAAAATAACCTGCAAGTTATGTTGTGGTCATGTATATGAAGGCTGCATATGTAATAATTACCCCCTCCCCCCCCCCCCCCTCCAGGAACGGTGGTTTCTGTCTGTATCCAATTACGTTTTCACTGTGATCTTCATCACTGAAATGACTGTGAAGGTAAGAATAAACTCCTCTGAAATAAAGACCCTCCAAAAAGGTGTATGTTATTCATCACAATGTGAATCCTCAGGCTCATAGACTTTTTCCCCAATCTGGATTGTATTTAGTCCAACCACTGTATCCATCCTGTCACACACATCAGTCTGTATCCAGTCAGTCACTGTATTCAGTCTGTCATTTACAACAATCTCCTTCTTGATCCATCTGACACACAATCATGCTACAAACATGCCATTAGGTTGACTAAGGCATGGTTGATTAGCACTTGATTCACAGTAAGAAGCTTGCCTAAGTAGCTGGTAAAATAGTGAAAGCTTGTCCTTATTAACAAGTTTGTTTCCTTCAGGTGGTGGCTCTCGGCTTCTACTCAGGAAAAGACACTTATCTCCAGAGCACCTGGAACGTGCTGGACGGCATATTGGTCTTTGTGTCCATCCTGGACATCCTGGTGTTTCTGTCTTCCTCTAACGGCAACCGCATCCTGGGCATCCTGCGAGTGCTGCGTCTCTTGAGGACCCTGCGGCCCCTCAGGTGTGTGAGAGAGAGAGAGACCGAGAAAGAGAGAGAGACAGAGAGAGAGGGAGACAGAGAGAGAGAGAGAGACAGAGAGAGAGGGAGACAGAGACAGAGACAGAGACAGAGACAGAGACAGAGACAGAGACAGAGAGAGAGAGAGAGAGAGAGAGAGAGAGAGAGAGAGAGAGAGAGAGAGAGAGAGAGAGAGAGACCTTGCCTAGACCTAGTGTAAAATGTGATTTCATGAAATGTGACTCCCTAAATGTATTTCCTACATAAGGGATTGCTTCCGTTCCCTAAATGTGACTACTTGTTTCCATGAATGTTGCCCTGACAACCTCAAGTGTTTAACCCACAGCTGCAACTTTTGACTGAACTAGGAGTGTCCATTTCTAAATCACACTATACAGCCAAATAAAACAGCTCCTATTAAGCAGGCTGTTTGATTCCTGAGATGTTCAGTGCTGTTTTAAGGTCACTCACTCTCAAGTCTTGATGAATTACATTTGGTCGTAAATTGGATTTTATCACAGCCTATATAATATGAAAATGCAACCGTAAATTACCATTTAACCTTATTAGTCTAGGCTGAGAAGTTCCCTTATGTAAAGGTCTTGATGTTGTGTCCAAACAGGCTCATAAGTCGAGCCCCTGGCCTGAAGTTGGTTGTAGAGACGCTGTTCTCATCTCTGCGACCTATTGGGAACATCGTATTGATTTGCTGCGCCTTCTTTATTGTCTTTGGCATTCTGGGAGTTCAGGTAAAGGCCAAAGAAACATCTCTCACAGTATTTCAGTGGAGACATTGTTGTACGGTTGTATGTAAACATTGAAGCTCTGAGACTTGTTTGTTCTCATAGCTTTTCAAGGGGAAATTTTTCCAATGCGAAGGGCCGGACATTCGAAATATCACATCCAGGACTGAATGCCTGCAAGCCGGCCCTCCTTATCGGTGGATACGGAAGAAGTACAACTTTGATAATTTAGGCCAGGTGAGAATGCATACTCTTGATTGCATAGATAGATATGTAAATAGATAGAATAAGTTTTCTTATTTCGCTGTAACAATTTGCATGTGGCAAGGACGTAGCATGTAACTAGTGAAACACCAGATGCCTTGTTATTCACCATAAGTTTTGCCAAAAGCACTGAACTATTTAATAAAGGCAGACTGTGACTAGTTCTGTGACTAATTCATTCTGACTCCTTCCCTAGGCTCTGATGTCACTGTTTGTATTGTCCTGCAAAGATGGCTGGGTGAACATCATGTACGATGGCCTGGATGCTGTCGCAGTGGGTGTACAGGTGGGTGGCTCTGGAATTAACCAGACAGAGGCTGATAACAGCTGGGAGGACGTAGAGGTGTGAACAACAAATATGCCACATCTATGGACACTGATGATTTTGTTGAATCTAGCATGCACTTTGCACAAAATATTACATGAATGCCAGCATTAGATCCGCACACTTGGAACAGTGCAACAGACGTTCACCCTTGTCAGCTTATTCAAACCATTGTTGTGGATGCTAAATTATTCACGTAAATTTGTCATTTGGATCCTTTGAGATGTTTTGTTGGTTTGAAAGACCCCATTGTGTACTTCCCGTAGTGATGCTTCCTTCTCTCTCTCTCACTCTCTCTCTCTCTCTGTTTCTCTCCTGCAGCCGATCCGTAACCACAACCCGTGGATGCTGCTCTACTTCATTTCCTTCCTGCTGATCGTCAGCTTCTTTGTGCTCAACATGTTTGTGGGCGTGGTGGTGGAGAACTTCCACAAGTGCCGGCAGGACCAGGAGATAGAGGAGGCGGCGCAGCGCGAGGCCAAGAAGCAGCGGCTCATGGAGAAAAAGCGCCGGAGTAAGGCCAAATGCGGGTCTGGTCGGTAGTCTATTTTTCTGAGTACTGCCTGCTGCCAGCGCCTGAGATGGAAAAAAAAGAAAATGAAAGAAAAGCAAAAGAGAGCGAGCTGACCACGCGTGGTGGTTGGGGGGTGGAGGGGGAGAGGTGGTGACCGGGCCAGTCGCCGGCCCCCCGAACCGCCCCGGCCTACAGAGTGGCTTAGTGAGGGGTTTGGGTCCCGGCGATGGCCCGGTGGAGTGGAGTAGTGGTCGCTCCGCTCGGCCAGTGACCCCTGTCTCCCCCAGCCACTACGGAGGGCGCAGCACCGCTTGGCAACCCTTCGATGCGCTCTCGTGCTTGTGTCTTCTGGATGCGCCTCAAGACATGCAACTGGGATATGTGAAAAAGACAAAACAATGTATATATTGAGATTTGGCAATAAGACTCGATTTCACTCAATAAACTATTAAAACAAATGAGAGGGAGAGAGGGAAAGAGAGAGAGAGAAAGAGAGAGCAAAAGAGAAGTGACCGAAAGCCAAACGTAGGGGGCCTGGGGACGTTTTTTGAATCCGTGTGAAGATCATGGCATCCAGCTGAAAGAGTTTTCAGTAGCATGAGCTTGCATGTTCTCCTCATCATTCCTGTGTCTTCCCCCACACCCGCCACCCACACTTTGCATGACAGCAAGCCTTCAAGGGGAAACACACAGGGTCAGTCCATAAAATGCATGCCAGTGGTGACCTTGTTTGGTAATGATACTATGGTCCAGATGGAACCTTCTGGAAAAAACGGCAAAGGGAACCAGCTCGGCTTGTAGATATTAGGGAAGTAGCCCTGAGCACCTCACTCCTAGTCACCCTCACAACCCCCCTTCACATAACCCAACACACACACATACACACACACTCCTCTAGGCAAGAGACCCACCAGCAGCATTAGCGGGAGATAAGCGACTCCCCTAAGGCCCCGTAAACACCGCTCTCGCTGTCTGTCCTAATCAACGGCATACAGAGAGACTACCCAGAATTCATTCTGTCCCCCCCCCCCCACCCCCCAGCCCCCTCGAGAGCTAAGCTCTCAGTTACTGGCGGCCATTACAGTACATGATTCAATGAATAACGGATCGTCCACGTATCATGCATGGGCACACTTTTGTGTGTGTGTGTGTGTGTGTGTGTGTGTTTTGTGGGTGTGTGTGTGTATATCGAGGGGAAGTTGACTGGCATACAGGCCACAGCCTGACTAATGGTGCCGCTCATAATGTGTGACAGCTTTATCCACACCTGTCACACTCCTCCCCGGGACCATTTATTCAGCCAACGGATTAATGGCAGCTCTCATCACGAGCTACGCAATGTCACTCGCGCGCCGGCCCTGAGATCATCTCGCTGTCCCAGATACGGTTAACGCGGTGCGGGGACCCCCTTCTTTTCCCTCCCTAAAGACACACGGAGAGGGATTGATGTAAAAGCATAACCAGGTGTAGAGGGACTCGGAGGGGAATTTGTATTGCTTAATGGCTACCCCACCGCTTTAGTGCTGAATTTCACTAGAACAAAAGCAAAGCTACTAAGATGCTACGAGGTGCTTCTCGTAACCCATAACTAATACCTTTTCTCATGGCTTCTCACATATCTAATGAAACACCCCCACTTTTACTGATCATCAATATTTGTTTTAGTTAGGGGACAGGTTTTTACTCGTAATCCAATGAATGGCTCCATTGACCAATTAATCATAGCTTTATGCATGCGCAAGGCTGCAGTATAGATGGGTTGCAAGTGGCCTCTCTCCTCTCATGTGGTAAGTTTGTATTTACCAGTAAACATGCTAAACATGGCAGACTCAGAAGGATGGATTAAAAACAAATGCTTTCAAAAAAAGTGTCACTTTTACCATTTCTTGCACTTTAAAAGAAATTAATGTCTTCAGTGTGGCTTACTGCACAAAGCCACTGTACACTGTCCAAACCTCTCACCCATGTCTCATTGTTAAATCTTTTGGCAAAACGTAGCTAACATTGTACAGTCAACGTTCTGTACGTACAGTAGGACCCCAAACAAACAAAATACACGTTTTTCACATGGACAGCCAAAGACAGTCATGTTTACACTGGCATGGTCAGTTTAAGACAGGTGCATGCATGGAAGGCAAAGAGACAGCACAGAAGAGTTGGAGAGACACACACACACACACACAAACTATTTTAATTTGACCTCTGACCCCACTTAAGTAGTTGACCCCTCTTCTGTGGTGTCTGGCCGTATGGCGAACATGCTTTGATTCTCGCTGCCTGTTCCCCAGTGTGACTGTGTGCACGTGCCTGTCTGTGCTGACGGCTGCTTTTGTCATGTTCTGTTTGTGTTTGTGTGCGTGCGTGTGTGTGTGTGTGTGTGTGCACGTGTGTGTGTGTGTGTGTACAGAGGCTCAGCAGAGGCCCTACTACGAGGACTACCATCCGGTCCGCCTCTACATCCATATGCTGTGCACCAACCACTACCTGGACCTGTTCATCACCTGCATCATCGGCATCAACGTGATCACCATGTCCATGGAGCACTACGAGCAGCCCGGGGTCAGTTGCGTGCGGCTACTTCCTGTTTTAAACCTCTGCCCTCCCCTCTGTTCCTTCTCCCTGTTGTCTCCCATTTTGTTTCCCTCACTTGAATCTCTTCAATCATCATGTCTTTTCTTCCATCTTGTCTTTTCCTCCCTCTTTCATTTCTTTCTTTTTCTCGTTCTTCCGTCTCTCGCTCTGGTATTCTCTCTTTTACGTTCTGCAGTCTTTTCTGCGTGGTTCACTGCCACGTTTCATTTCCCGTGTCCCACATTGTGTCTCACTGAACCTTAAAAGAAACGTCTCTCTGTTTCTCTGCAGTACCTTAACAAGGCTCTGGCGTACTGCAACTATGTCTTCACCGCCTTCTTCGTCATCGAGGCCCTGCTCAAGCTCATTGCGTTCGGGCTCCGGCGCTTTTTCAAAGACAGGTACAGAGCCGAGCAGTCGTCTGTGCTCAGCACGTGGAAGAACAGTCGTCTGTGCTCAGCACGTGGAAGGGGACTTTCCGTCCCCAGATCCATCCCTTTATGAAGGACACGAGACAAACAAAAACATGCATTAAGTTAGTTTGCACAGGCCTTTGCTAGTGGATGGTTCTTTCTAAAATGTTGTTGTGTCTACATGAACTTTCAGAGACTAATCTTAGGGAAAAAGCACAAAGAGATGCTTCTTCCATTTAAAATGGACTCGCTGTGGCGTCTCCTGAGGCTGGTCCTAAAAGCTTTGCCATGTTCCTCACCATGCTTTGTTATGGCGGCTTTAAAGCCCTTAGTCTCTGCTCCTCTTGTTCTGAGGCCCTGTGGTTGTAGAACCGTCACCTTGTATCACACCACCAGCCCTCCCATACCACACACACACACACACACACACACACACACACACACACACACACACACACACACACACACACAGACACCACCCTCGAGTGTAGTGTAGTGTACGTATGAGTGGTTATGTGTTTCAAGCTCACTGCAGTGTTCACACAGTGGCAAGTCAAAAAGTCAAACAGCTGCACAAAACATGTGGTGCGCTGAGATCAGCAGTCAGACAATTGGAGACAAAAGGATCAAATGGTTACACTTTACCTGAAGGTATCTACATAACAGTGACATGACACTGTCATGAACGTTTCATAAACATGTCATAAACGTTTATGACATAATACTTCTGCCATTCGGTTTTTGTCATGACAAGTTAGGTTTAGGGTTAGGATTAGGGTTCATGTGTCATGACAGTGTCATGTCACTCTTATGTAGATACCTTCAAGTAAAGTGTTACCGATCAAATTAGTTGAACATAAACACTTTATTAAGACAAGATTATGTGTGTTCAGTTATTAGAAACAACACAAGATCCATGTATTAGGGGAATTACATATAATTGAAAATGTATGAAAATGTTCAGAATTATATGCCTGCTAGCATGGACAGTTACAGCAGAGTGAAGAGCTTTTTGCCTCAGACAAATTTAAATTTTAAGTCAGCTTTAATATCTTATATAATATGATAATATCTTAACACATACTGTGCCCTGTATCCTGTGTTAGATCATGTGTCATGTCAAAGCATTAGTCCCCAGTCTCTGCGTTTCCAGTTCTAGACAATTGTATTATTAATGAATGAGACAGCACAGTTTAATGATCTCTGGCTCAGTTGTGCATAATGCATTAAATTGTTCTATGTTTAACTGTGAATCATGGCGACCCTGGATTTGACTAAAACATTAGTTTCAATTAGGAAAGATAGAATTAAATTAGATGAGATTTGATACCCAGATTCTCATCACTACTCTTTCATCACTAACACAGTCATATTTGAATGTTGTAGACATTTAGGAACCAGACACATTCAATTAGCCATTGACTAGGATTAATTTAGCATGCACTCCTTCATCAATGTAATTACACGTGTGCGCACACACACACACACACACACACACACACACACACACACACACAAACACACACTTTGTTATGGCTAAATGTTTACATGCTTAGTTGGGAAAAGCTTGCATAAATGTATGTAGCAATCTGACATGTGTATGTTGCACATGTAAACACATTTTTTTATTGTCACCCTGATAGATGGAATCAGCTGGACTTGGCCATCGTGCTTCTGTCCATAGTGGGGATCACACTCGAGGAGATCAACATGAGCGCTGCCCTTCCTATCAACCCCACCATCATACGCATCATGAGGGTCCTGAGGATCGCCAGAGGTAACGGCACGCCCCCCCCCCACCCCCCCCCCCCCCCACACACACCCACCAACTCACCGACACCACATGCTTCCATCACAATCGCACCTCAGAATCTGCTTTATTTGGCCAAGTGAATTAGTAGTACACACAAGAAACTTAGTTTCAGCTGATGAAGTCTCTCTAGCATTACAATCATTATAAAGACAATACAACATAGAAGTTATAATATTGACAGTGGCATCAGGCCCTGGGTGGTGTCGTCACCAGCGTCAGGACAGCGTGTAGTATCAGGAGCATAAAAGTTTATGGGGGGAAATAAACAGTGAAAGTGTCTGCGGGTGCCTCACTCTCACTCTGTGCAGATTGAATTGGCTCGCCTCTTTGAACACAATGGAGGAGTAATTGGGAACCTGAGGTGTTGATTGCGTAGGGGTGATATGTTGAGATGGCACGGTTCCACCGTGCTTTTGTTTTGCATGAAATAGTGTATGTGAAAGAGGTCTGTGTAAAAAAAGCCAGAGAATGTTCTGGGTTATTGATAAGGCTGAGTTTTCTGGCTTGGCTGAATTGCCTTTGTTGATTATATTTATGTAATTAAAGGGGAACTATGCAGGTTTTTTAGCTTAATTTACCTTAACTTAACAGCTTCGGAGTCATTGGAATGGTTATATGACTTTTTTCGGGTTGAATGGTGGCTGTCTCGCTTTACCCTAGCGCCTGTGAGGGGAAAAACCACCCTTGCAACTTTGGGCCGACGGCCTCAGTGTCAGGAAGTAACGAGTGTAACAAATTGCTTTATTGCACACATACACGCCAGGCACCGGCTAGAAAAAGGTAGCGATGGAGTTTCTTGTTCTGATTTGATCAAGTCATAAACCTGACTTTCTTTGGTATTTCCTGGTTCTTGGTCTTATGTATCTGCCTTTAGCTCCTGTAGATAGACTGCCCTTATTAACATACAATGCTGCATCAAAAATCCTTGATAAAGCTCCGCTTTAACCCTCTCTGGTTGCATGTTAATATACTACAGCCAGCATTCTACAAACATCACAGGTTCTAGTTTTCTTTAAGTTTTCAGTTCTCTGAGTTTTCTGGGTTTTCTCACAGATGTGACTGAGCTCTGTATGTTGTAATCTTTCCAGTTTGCTATGTTTAATGGTACAGTAGCCTGACAAGCCAGACCCACATCAAGATATAGGGTCTGGAAACTCACCATTCGCAGTGCTCAATCCGAGGGGCGGGATAAACGGTTGTCTTTCAAATCCCCTCTGCATGCAATAGAATAGTGCTACTCATGAGTCCCATGCATTTTCCCACCAGTGGAGCTAGTTGCCTAGTTGATCAAACTTTTGCCAACTTAAAAAAAGCTTAACTCGTGTCACGCTGTTGGCCAGCAGCAGCATCCATCTTCTTTGTTTCCAAGTAGCAGGGAACCGTCACAACTCTGCCATCATTATGTTAAGCCCGCCCACTGACTCTATACATGATGTGATATGCCTGATCGAAGTTTCATTTTTCCAGCTCGCAAGCCAACGGAAAGTTGCTACTGTAGACTACCCTGGCTGCAAATTACATTTGCTGCCGCTAGGGTGCGTCTAGATTTCTGGGCTAGTAATGGTGCAGAAGTAGTTGAATTATCTAAAACTTTCAGTTTGAGCATATGAAAAAAAGAGGAGGCAACATCATTGCTGTAAAGCACAGCATCCATTGTGAATGGATGAGCAGGCGATCTTAAAGGGACACCAGGCAAGCCTGATGCTTTTTCTCTACGAAACTCCCCCTCGCTCGGTCTGAAGCTCTTTTCCTTTTCTTTGCATCTTCCGTCAAGGGTTTTCGCTGCTTCTACGTCGGCTCTGCCATTATACACACGTTTGCAACAATCTCTAGCGTTTCGTTAGCCTGCCTCTGTGCTGTAAACTGATCCTGCTTCGGTCGGCGGGTAGGATACACCGAACTTGCAAATAGAATATTCTTCTTACAGGCAGTAGGGGCAGGCGAGAGAGCCTTCATTCGCCCCGTAATGAGTCATTTAACCATATACCGACTTACGAAGATGATTAATTAACACGAAAACGTTGCCTGGTGTCCCTTTAAGAGTGGGCAGACTGAGACTGATGTGATGAAATGGTGCTCAAATGTGACCCATTGTTCTGGACTTGTGTTCCCACAGTGCTGAAGTTGTTAAAGATGGCCACAGGCATGCGGGCTCTGCTGGATACTGTGATGCAGGCTTTACCTCAGGTATATCCACCTGTGTGTGTGTGTGTGTGTGTATGTGTGTGTGTGTCTTAATTTAAACCCATACATGCTACATGCTACATGCTATAAGATCTAGGTCTAAATTGGATCCATTGTATCTGTATGAGCAAGAATGCTTTGTTACGTGAACAGAACTTTAATGTGTCAAGAGTGTGATGTGTGTGTGTGTGTTAGAGAGAGGGAGAAAGAGAGAGATAGAGAGAGGAGAGAGAAAGAAATATGATAATGTATCTTTTATTATCAGCTTTCCTTGATTATTATTCTGTACACCTCAGTGCATCTATGTGTCTATGTCTATGTGTGCATGTGTATGTGTGTGTGTGTGTGTGTGTGTGTGTAGTGTGCACTTGCACATCCTCATGATTGATAGCTCAATATACTAACTAACTCCTTTCTTTGTCTCTCTCTCTCTCTCTCTTTTTCTCGTAGGTGGGGAATCTGGGCTTGCTGTTCATGCTGCTCTTCTTCATTTATGCGGCGCTCGGAGTGGAGCTGTTCGGGAAACTGGGTCAGTTCCGCACTCCCATCCCGCCCCATCCTCCCCACCTCCCCTTTCCCCCTGATCACGCACACTCAGCCCAGCGCTGCTCAGTGCTTTTCCTAGCAGCAGTGGCTCAGTTCTCTTATTTCCCCTGGTTTAAAGCAGGGAGATGGTGTTGCCATCTTGAACTTGCTGGAGCTCAAAGGCCAGTTGTTTCAGATAGACACATGCCACTGCAAGCAGAGCAACGCTTTCTCTTCTCGTCTCTTCTCTTCTCTTCCCTTCTCTTCTCTCCTCTTCTCTTCTCGTCTCTCCTCTTCTCTCCTCTCCTCTCCTCTCCTCTTCTCTCCTCTTCTCTTCTCTCCTCTTCTCTTCTCGTCTCGTCTCTCCTCTTCTCTCCTCTCCTCTCCTCTCCTCTTCTCTCCTCTTCTCTTCTTTCAGCAGCCATTGCAGCTTTTCAGAGGAAGGAAGCAAAGAAAGAGCTCAGGCAATCATCTGGAGAATTGACCAAGTGTATCCCCACTGATAGAGGCTTTCTCTCTCTCTCTCTCTCTGTGTGTGTGTGTGTGTGTGTGTATGTGTGTGTGTGTATGTGTGAGAAAGAGAGAGATAGAGAGAGAGTGTGTGTTGTGTGTGTGAGAGAGAGAAGAAAAGAGAGAGAGGAAAATAAAGCAGAGAGGGATGAATTGTGTGTGTGTGTGTGTGTGTGTGTGTGTGTGTGTGTGTGTGTGTGTGTGTGTGTGGCCACCCCTGAGGCTTGATCAGGCTCCTCTGTGTGTAGGCTACTCTCTATCCCTCCTTTAAGGCTTGGCACCATCGGTTGAAATGACAGGATTAAGCTTCTGTTTCTGAAGGGCAGGCTAACTTTGATTAATCCCTTGATTCTCTACCCAGAACCAGAATCAATGCTAATCACCATGATTCTCATCACCAAACATCCAGCCCCACTCCTGATTACACTCTCCTCTGTTGTGGAGAATTAAATGCTTGTTTTGTGGCATTTGATGCCTGTCTCCTTACTCAATAATGATGCTGACGTGATGAGCATCCAATCCATTCGACTGCAGTTGAATGACTAATTGTTTTCACAAGGCGTTTCATTATGATGCTTTATGTTCCAGAATGCACCGATGAGAACCCGTGCGAAGGCCTGAGCAGACACGCCACGTTCGACAACTTTGGCATGGCTTTCCTGACTCTCTTCAGGGTGTCCACGGGGGACAATTGGAATGGCATCATGAAGGTAATTCTGCTCCTGCCCGAAGACAAATTTGTGTTTTGAACTTTATTTTAATGCCTAAAGAATTCATGATGGTCTATATGCATACATTTATACAAATCATATGAGTGTTTCTCAGGAGGATTTAAATGCATTATTTGGTTTTAGGTTATGCCTTTATGTACATTTCACTTAGTTTATGGCTATTACAATATCAGATTTTCAGTACACGATTATTGCGGCAAAAAGAATATACAATAATTATATTATTGCGATATCTGTTGAAGTTTTGAACAAAATGATAATTATAATGCAGGCAGTCACCATGTACTGTTGGTGTGGAAAAAAACTAAAACAATTGCATCTACCTAGCTGGAGTTGCAGGAGCCGACAGCTAGAGCTGCCAGGCAGCTACAGTGTTACACTCTGGGTGCATATTCATGAGCCTCCATATTCATGCCCCCAGAGTGTAACATTGTAGCTGTGTTTTGTTCGTACTGACAGTACTTGGTGATCTCAAGAAACAGAGATCTATGTAAAAAATGTTCCTTTAACGGACAGGGAAAACGCAACCAGATGAATGGATTATTTACAATATCATCATATTTGTATTATTATATGAACACAATATCAGTTATTGCTTTCTTGAAATATTCAGACACCCCTACCAAACTGTCTGTACTGACACTTAGGACCATTTTCCGTACATGGATTAAAACTAGTTCTGGACTACAGGGCAATTCCACGCAAAAAACTGTCACATCCATAACGGCAACTAAATACCATGCCATTGTGTTGCCGTTATGGATGTGACAGTTTTGCGCGGAATTCGGCTTAATCTGGGTAATGGAAACTGACCTTGACTGTCCGTAGTCCGTAGATGTCCTGACCTCTCATCCTTACTGACCGTTTCTTGGTGTTTTATGTCCCCAACGTTGTCTTCAAGGCAGCACTGCCTGGAAGGCGCTATGGTTAGTCATGGGTTAATGTTAGGGTTAGGGTTAGGTTTAGGATAAGGTGCCTTTAAGTCGACGGTGGCAGCACTGCCTGGAAGACGATGTTGGGGGCACAAAACACCATCGAGCTTACTGACCCGTGCCTCTCTCTGTTCGTCCGCTGGGCAGGACACTCTAAGGGAGTGCACAAAAGAGGACAAGCACTGCCTGAGCTACCTGTCCTGGGTGTCGCCCATCTACTTTGTGACATTCGTGCTGATGGCCCAGTTCGTACTGGTCAACGTGGTGGTGGCCGTGCTCATGAAGCACCTGGAGGAGAGCAACAAGGAGGCGAAGGAGGAAGCCAGGATGGACGCCGAGATCGAGGAGGAGATGGAGATGGAGCGGCGCCTGAGTCACGTGTCCACCACCAGCTTCATGGGCGGCGACGGCAGGGGCATTTACGTGGGGCCCACGCCCGACTCACCTGGGCAGGTAACCACCCTTGCAAAATCTGTCAGCACAGATGAAGTGATATGTAATTCAGTGTGTATGTGCAGGGAAAGCTTCAGGTTTGTTCTAACTGCAATGTATTCACTTGTAGTCTTGCTAATAGAAGCCTATATTATTACGCTAATTAGAGGGCGTAAAATGAAAAATCATGCTTAGTAAACAAAATACTCATAATCAACAACCCACGCCCCACATGACCTCAGGATAACTAGGTCCCAGAAATCACGTTCTGATGAATTTGCCTACACCGATATTATAAAAGCAAATGTGGACATCTTCCAGATACAAGCGCTGTGAATGACTATGATAATGATAATGATCAGGTTGAGTGGGTCCTTTTCCCATACCTCTACTCATTGTGCCTGAACTATTAATTTCCTTCACTCTTGGTTTCAATATGCAAGCTTCACAATTTGGGGATGGTGGCCCCTTGGCCCCAACCATCATCTTAATTATGTATAGTGCCATCGCAGAACAATGCAAAAAAGCTGTAGCCAGGTATGAACTAGCTGTGTGTGTTGTGTGTTGTGTGTTTGTTTTGTCCAGATTTGAATCAGGCAATCGGCCTATTGCATTTAGATCCAATCACAGTATGCAGCTCATGGGCTCAGCACAACTAGACCCCAGGGGTCACGTTCTGGTGATAAATGTGTCTACAGTGATCTTATAAAAGCAAATGTGGACATCTTCCAGACACATTTTATCAATCATGCATAAGCCAATATCGGTTGATTACGTGCCATGCGGCCAGCTGTGTGTGGCTATTATGCAGGCTTGGACGCTAGTAGCCACAACACTCCCCGGGGGATAAGCTTGCCCTCCTCAACACACTCCACACAAGCACACACACTCCCCTGTCCGAGATTCTGCTTGTGTGTCGCAGTATCAAATTACAAGGTCTTGGCAAAAGAGTCAAAAGTCTCGGAGGTGCTGCTCGGGGTTTGAAGTTTTCCGATTCAATTTGGGTTAGCAGATATTATGAAGATCAAAGTGCGGTGCAATTTATCCGAGCCTTGCGGTGTGCCGTAGCACTCCTTCGTGCTTATGCAAGTCCAGCTAAGTCCATCCCGCAAGGGCTGCGCAGTCATTAAAACAGGCCCTCTGCATCAGCTTGAAATTAATTGAGAGTAGGTGTTCTCATCATAACACATAATGCTGGACATGTGCTTGCACAGTAGAAGTAAACAAAGAAGCCCCCCTACCACACACAAACACACACACACACACACACACACACACACACACACACACACACACACTCTGTGATACATGATGGGTCTGTGTTTGACTGCGCACATCTGGTTGTAGAGAGCATTAATAGACCTCATATGTGACAGCACGCTGTCTCTCGTAAGTAGGACACCGATTACGGCGCCGTTTCCTGTGCAGGCGGTGTTTATTGGGAGCACTGTCGGCCTCGCCACACTCCAGACAAAGGAGAAATTGTGCTGTGTGTGTGCGTGTGTGTGCGTGTGTGTGTGTGCGCATGTGCGTGTGTGTGTGCGTGTGTGTGTGTGTGTGCTGCAGCACTGCTCTGTGAATCAGGTCCTCTGGCAGCGAGGCTCGTTGCTTTGTCAGTTTTACTGAGCCAACGAATGAGTCTGCCGCATTGAACCTGTTTGTATCAGAGAGAGCATGTGAGAGTGTGTGTGTGTGGGGGGGGGGGTTTGGGTGTAGGTGTGTAGGTTTAGGTGTTTCTTTTCCTTTGTGTGTGTGTGTGTGTGTGTGAGAGAGAGAGAGTTTGAGTGTGAGTGTGAGTGTATAGGAGTGTAGGTTTAGGTGTTTCTTTCCCTTTGTGTGTGTGTGTGTGTGTGTGTATGTGTGTGTCTGTTTGTGCACCTGGGGAATAAATGAGTAAACAGAGCACTTCTTCCACTCTGCTTTGCAGGATGAAGTGTTGCAAAGTGCAGAAGAAAATCCACTGTCTCTGCGGAAACTGTCTGTGGCCAGAATGCACTCCCTGACTAACGACAGCTACATGTTCCGCCCCGTGAGGCCAGCCAGTGCTCCGTACCCGACCCAGGGGGACGAGCCTGGCCACGGCTACGTCCACTCAGGTACACTTTCACACAGGGGAATAGCACACTGAATACCTGCTGTATACCAGGAGAGAGACAATGTAACAGCCTCTTCAGAGTTCCCCCAAGCAGACATTTTTATCCAGAGCGTTTTACTAAAATCGATTTATTTGCAGTAAGTACTCTGAACCAGTAGCAAGCTGATACTTGTTTCTTTCTACAGAAACAGCATAACATTGGTTACTACAAGGCAATACGAGATTTCCAATAAACAACAACAAAACAAAACAATACAAAAACGCCTTTGTAAAGGTAATAAATCAAACTGGAGTGCTACCACTGACTCAGTGCTTATGTCCCTGTGTGTGTGTCCAGGCTCCGTTACGTCGGTCCACTCCCAGCCATGTGAGGGCCACTCCTTGCTCCAGGTGCCAGGCATCACCCCACTGACCCAGCTTTCCAAGGGCCTGCCCAGGATCCCCCCACCCAAGCCCTCCCCCTTCAAGTCTCTGCGCAGACAGGTGCAAGGATGTTCACACCTGTTTTCCCTTTTTTTTCTTCTTTTACATTTTTTATTCATTTGGTGGACGCATTTATCCAAAGCGACTTACAGCAATAGAATAACATTTAAGCTATTAACATTTAGCATTTTAGCATTTTATTAGCATAGTGTTCTGTTTGTTTTCTGTATGTTGCTATAGTTACATGGAAACTGCTTATTACACTGACATTTGCATGTTGTTTACATGTTTATTTTTTCCTCCTAGGAGGCCATTAAGCATGACTCTATTGAGGTGCAGAGCAGCGAGGCCAGAGAGAGCCTGGAGAGACAGGGCTCCGCCGGACCGTACGACCTCCCGGTGCCGCACGTGCCCAACCCGAGCAACAGCAGCCCGCAGGCCTCACCACTGCTGCCGCCACGCTCGCGCTCGCCTACCGTGCGCACCCTGCAGGACCCGTACGGCCAGCGCAGTGTCCAGCGGTCGCACCAGCACCCGCACGCGCCCAGCCTGGCCAGCAGCAACACCAGCACCAGCACCAGCCCCAGCGGCTCCATGTTCGACTCGACCGACCCCACCGACGAGGAGGTGCGCTACATCAACAGCGGCGCCAAGCTGTGGTCGGCGGGCGGAGGAGCGGCGGCGGTAGTGGCGCCAGGGGGGGCCGAGGAGGCGCGCAGCCACTCGCTCTCGCCCTACGCCTCTGCCCCCGTGGGCTCCTCCCTCCAGCTGGCCAAGAACTGTGGCAGCGCGGCCAGCCTGGCGGCCCACAGGGACAAGGAGCTGAAGAAGTTCTTCAGCGTGGACACCAAAGGCTTCCTGGACAAGCCGCCGCCGTGCGGCGTCGCCGCCGTTGGCGGGGACGACTTGCGACGCCACTCCATCGAGTTCTGCCCCTCGATGGAAGACGCCGACGAGGTGTTCGACCAGGCGCTGGCGGAGATCCGGCACCCGCCCATGCGTGGCCAGTCCCTCCACATCCCCCGGAAGAAAAAGACGAGTCCCCCCTGCATCTCTGTGGAGGCCCTCCCGGAGGCCGAAGCCAGCCCTGCGCCGCGTAAGGCCAGCGCGTCTAAAAGCAGCACGCTGTTGCGCAGACGGACGGCCTCGAGCGAACAGACGCAACTGCAGACGCAACGCGACTCCGTGGATCTTCTGGAGCATCAGGTGCTTCAAAACCAGCCTCTCCTGAGCAGACAGGACAAGCTCCAGGCCCTCGGTGGGGGTGGTGGTGGTGGTGGCGAGTACCAGGCCCTGCCGCAGATCATGTTTGATCAGACCGACCTTACAGACATGGACATGGGCACAGACGGCCTGTCAAGCCCCCTGCTGGACACCAACCCACTTCCGCATCCCTCTCCATTTGAGGAGTCCACTGATTTTGACAGGACAGCTCTGTGACGAAAAGAATAAAAAAAAACGTACAAACAAACGAGGGTGCCAGCCAAATGTTTTTTTTTTGTCTGACGTGTCACTCAATGCACATTCTTCGATGAGAGGTCGCCGCACGGCCAGACATTGACCTTTCGGTTTCAGTAGCCAAAGTTCAAAAACTTTGTTGCATTGTTTGTCCCAGGCGTGACATCGGTCATCCTAAAGCCAGCCAGGAAAGGCGGCCGCATTGCTTAGGTTCAGCTCTTGCCCTGACCCTGACACAAGCGTGCGGTGGTACAAGGTGTTGGACATGGGTTATGCAATTTCAGGTTTCCGTCTGGAACTCTGACATTTATGTTAGTCCTGACCTCAATCACATTGATCTGAGCGCTGGATACCTGTCAAGTTTCATTTACACACTGTTGCGTCTTAAGGCCTTTGCACACTAAAATCCCCAAATTTTGGTCACTAAATACAGAAGGCTGGAGTAGGAAACCTCGTTCACTAACCTGTGTTTGATTTTGATTTTTGTTTAAAGATGTAAACATGATTGACACAATATGGCCTTGTATTTTTTTTTCATTCGTGTGACAATTTCGGACAAAAAATATGTGTGCAAAGGCCTTCATTCACATTTGCCCACTTTTGTCATGGACCTGGCTACATCCTTTCTTTCCTGTTAAAGGCAGAGTATAGAAGAAGAATACTAGTAAGAGCTGTACACATTCAGTACTGTACATCCTACAGTCTAAATAGAAGAAATATTGTATCAATGATGAAAATAGCTCTATTCATATCCACATATTTTTATAGAGATCTATAATGTTTTTTGCACATATCGATTTGAATTTCAAGTTGGATGTTCTTTTTGTTGTCCTCCTGTGAATGTACATTTCTTTTTTAAGAAAGTCAAATAGCAGTGGGATTGATTCCAGGCAATTTAGACCTACTGATATTGAAATACTTTTTATTTTTTTATTGGGAGGTGGGGGGTAACGACAATGTCAGTGTAGATCCGACGAAAACCAAACTACAACCAACAATCTGTAGCCTGAGTGCAATATACTGTGTGTGTTTATGTTAGTCTGCCCTGTTAGGTTGCTTGTGTTTTACCACCATAACCACAGACAGACAGACACACACACACACACACACACACACACACACACACACACACACACACACACACACACACACATATATATATATAGACACATACACACATACACATAAATATATATATATATATATATATATAGACAGACCACACACACACACATGCCTGCACGTGCACCCACACATACACACATACGTCCATTGGTTTGCGTGTCACGGACACAGCCCTTTGCCATATGCTCAGGTTCATCTCAAAGTGGAATGAAAGACATCCACGTCTCACTGTATTCATTCACTCATTATGGTATTTCCAAAGGAGTTCTTGTGACTCATGCAACACTCTCCTGGGGCATGCATGCGAAGGACAAACTTAAAAACTAAACAAATGTTGTGATAACTTTGCAAGATTCATTTTGTCCTCTTTCTCCTTACGATGTTTTATAACTTTGTACCCTGTAAAATAACAGGAAGAAGCTGTTGTATTTATTGAAAAAGGATGATTGGTTTAAAAATCGATTGAAGCTTTTGGTGACAAGCTGACTGTCACAAGTCTGTCCTATTAGACCTTTCAGGTTTTGGATTGGTCGTTAGGTTTGTGTCTTTCCTCAGCTTCAAGCAAGTTGTTTTTTTCCACCAGTTTGGGTGGTGTGTATATTAGCTCGGGTGAATGAGAGAGGTGGGCTTCATTTGTGTATAGCTTAACCATGCAATTACTTTTGATATTGATTTCCGCTCATGAGTGCAGGGAAGTCGCACATTGATTTTTTTAATCATTTCTCCGTAAATGACCCTTCACCTCAGCTGTCAGTAGTGAGAAACCACAATGCATTTACTCATCACTCAATCAAACCCAGTTTGCTAGTTCAAATAGTCAATGCAGCTCATGAACTGTAGTCATATATTCATACCCTACAATTTTTGAATCCTCAAAAAAATGAAGTTTAAAAAAAATGCATGCTCTATGAAAATGTCTAAAAAAAAATAATAAAACAGCTGGATGTTTTTTGAGGTTTTTTGATATTGCAATTTGCAAATGTTCTCATTTGTAGAATTGACTACCTAATTGCACTGGGCTGTGATGACTAGATATTCCTCTTTGTAGTACTGAAACCCACTTATTTATTGTCTTATACAATAGTTTATGGTAATCAATATCTACAAAAGGGGGAGACAGTCATTGAAAAAAAAAAACATGGTTGGTTCAACTGTGCTTGCCATAAGGGATACCAAATCTATTGATCAGATGATTGACTCTTAGCAGCCTAAACTAAAAGTGTAATTCCCTTCACTTGTGACAATCCAACCCGAAGAGGAAGGTATCCTTTGGGAAAAACACAGGTGAGCCCAACCATGTTTTTTGTGGTTTATTTCCTAGAAGCAGGGATGGATTTTTAGATGAAATTTGAAATTTGCAGGGGTGAGGAACGTGAAGTGTTTTAACTCTCACTTTTTTGGGCTTTATGATACTACAGCTGTTTTTGGACTCCAAGTTTTACCCTTGAGCAGCCTGGTGTCCTTAACCCTTGAATATACGTATAATCAGCATTTCCCTAAGCATTTTATAGAAGAAGATGTGTTCTTTTTCTTGTTGTCAAGCGAACTGTCTGCAATAATTTCATTTTGATGAATACAGACCAGATGATGCAGTACTGGGGTGGTATTTGAAAGGTTCTACAATGGTATTTTTTACATTGTATTGTCACTTTTATTGTGTAATGAAATATTGACCTGAAAGATATACCCTGTCAACTGAAGAGAAATAATTTTATTGGAAAAAGTATCTGTGTCCATAGTCTTTCTTTCTCCTTTCTATAACTACTACTATGTTATTGCTGGTACATGGGCACTCACAACTCAAAACTGATTGCAAAAGAACGTTTGGGGGAGAAAATACAGAATAAAACAGTTGGAATAATTGCATCCATATTATTTTAGGACCCTCAAACCGTGCCCTGGTGTTTATTTTCCCCAAAATTACTACAAACGTAATTTGGCATTATGTTTCTTTAAAAAATCATTGTTGTGAATGAGATTTTGAGGAGGGTCAAATGTAGCCTGCTGTAAAAATAAAAAAGAATGTGATAATCTGCAAATCTCGTAAACTCATATTTAACAACAAAAAGGACATAGACAACATATAAAATGTTGAAAATAACAAATTTGACTATTTCATGGAAAATATATGTCCATTTTGAATTTGATGCTATAGGGCAGCCGTGGCCTACTGGTTAGCACTCTGGACTTGTAACTCGAGGGTTGCCGGTTCGAGCCCTGACCAGTGGGCCATGGCTGAAGTGCCCTTGAGCAAGGCACCTAACCCTTCACTGCTCCCCGAGCGCCGCTGTTGTAGCAGGCAGCTCACTGTGCCGGGATTAGTGTGTGCTTCAGTTCACTGTGTGCTATGTGTGTTTCACTAATTCATGGTTTGGGTTAAATGCAGAGACCAAATTTCCCTCACGGGATCAAAAGAGTATATATACTTGTACTTATACTTATAGCAACACGTTTCAAGACGGGGGTAACAAAATACTTGTGTAAGTTGTGTAAAGATAAAGATGACAAACGGAGGAGTATACCACAACTGGCCTAATTAGGGTGACGGCAGCACGATGGGGCACAAAAAGAGCATCACAGAGAGACATATTTTCTCAGAATTAAAGATGTGGAGGCATTCATCACTCTGGGTAAACCTGTGGGGGCAAATGATGAAACAATACAGTGCATCCGAAAAGTATTCAGACCCTTTCAGGTTTAGTTATAAATTTTGTTATATTTCAGACTCATCTTGAAATGGCTTCAATTTGGGTTTTTTTTCTCATCAATCTACACACAATACTCCAACACTCCACAAAAAAACAGGTGTTTGGAGTGTTTTGGCCATTATTAGGACAGGCAGACATCTCTTTATATAAGGTCTCACAGTTGATGGTGTATGTCAGAGTGAAAACCAAGCCACAAGGTCGAGACAATTGTCCGTAGACCTGCGCAACAGGGTTGTGTGAAGACACAAATCTGGTCAAGGATACAAAAAAAAATTCTGCAGCATTGAAAGTGCCCAAGAGCACGGTAGCCTCCATTATTCTCAACTGAAAAAAGTTTAGAACAACTAACAGTCTTCCTAGATCTGGCCGCTCAGCCAAATTGTAATCCAGGACAAAGATCAGATAGGTAACAAGGAATCAATGGTCACTATGAATGAGATTCAGAGTTCTTTTGAGAAGATGAGAGAAGCATAAAGAAGGACAAACATCAGCAAGAATAATGCTTCTTAACATGAAATTGCGAAGAATTTGGGGATTTGATCCTCTACAGTAAATAATATTATTAAAATATTCAGAGAATCCAGAGAAAATGCAAACAAGGGACAGAGCTGAAAAACAATATTGGATGGCTGTGGTTTTTTGGACCTCAGATGGCAGCAGACCTGATCTGTAAAGAAAATCAATTCATTTGAAAAGGACTGTGGTAAAGTGGAAAACGGTCCTGTGGTTAGACCAATCAAAATTTGCAATTCTTTTTGGAAATCATGGACTCCTCTGGGCTAAAGAGAAGAGGGACTACTATCCAACTTATCCAACTTGTTATAGTGCTTAGTTCAATACCCAGCATACCCAGCATCTATGATGGTGTGGAGATGCATACTGCCAATTCTGAATGATGTACACACAGGTTTTGAGCAACATATACTGCTATTCAGACAATGTCTTTTTCAGTGAAGACCTTGAATAATACAGGAAAGCGATGCTAGAATTAATTCTGCACATTTAAACAGTATGGCTCCATAGAAGAAGAGTGCAGATTCTAAAATGGCCTGTCTGCTGTCCAGACCTGTCAAATTGGGTGCATCGGAATGAAAAACATAATTAAGAAGACCCCAGACTGTTGAGCAGCTGAAATCCTATATCGGTCAAGAGTGAGACAACATTTCTTTCTCAAAACTCTAGCAGCTGGAGGTGAAGCAGCACAGTCCCTGTCCCAACTTTTTTAAAAACATGTTGCTGTCATAATATTAAAAATATAAAAATATAAAAATGTTTTCCATGAAACAGTCAAATTTGTTATTTTCAACATTTGATATGCCGTCTATGTGCTTTTTGCAGCTTAATATGGGTTTACAGGATTTGTAGATTATCAGCAATGTCCCAACTTTTTCTGATTTGGGGTTGTATGACTAAGTAGGCCTAGGCCTATATGCTGCCTGATTTTCTCTATGCAAACCTGGCATAGCTAAGTGACTTCACAAGCATGTCCTGCCTTTTAACAAATTAAATAATCACCAAAAGCAAACAATCAAGGTTCAAATGAAAAGTAATATATCGTCATTCCAAAAGTGCACAAAATATTTGGTTCACTAATAATAACTGGTTTAACTATTTTATAAGCTGTGACTGCACAGATGTCTGATAAACAGATGTTTTGTGAGGTAAGACTAAACTGCAGACAATTACCCTATGTATTATATACATAATTATATATAGCACTAATATAGCATAGGATATAGGCTATATATTAAGATGGTAAATTTGAACAAATACAAAATGCAAAGACAACCATGACTTAAACAATACTGCCACTTGCTGGTAGACTATAACACATCCTGCCTCTAGGCTTTTGCCAAGACAAAATAATACAAATTTGTCCTCTGAAATAAACACCAAGTGTAGCCTACACGATCACATTAGCAAAGAGAAAATTAGTTAATCTATTATTATTATTATTATTATTATTATTATTATTATTATTATTATTAGCCTATTATATTTTTAAAAAGAAAAGAGAAACGAAGTCGTGCCATCAGCCATCATTGTTCAGCGTTGGTTGATGTCGGAAGAAGCCGTGTAATAAGTTATAGTGATCTTTCCAACATTGAAGGATGTCAATGTAGGGCTATTTCTCGTATTTCGAATATTCTAGTCTACTTTAATATCGCAAGCTGTGTATGCGCATTTTATTTATTGGTTTGTTGCGGCGACGACGGGGATCCCGCGGAACTTAAAATCGTTGGAACTGAACTAATGGGGACATAAACAAGGGCGTACCCAGCTGTTCTGAGGAGCAAACGCACCAGCACTCACTTCTCCCTCCGGACAAATGCATGTTTGCTTTCTGAAATGGTCCATGTGATGTTTTTCTATAAACTTTGAAGTCTGAGTGTTTGAGAGGAAAGAAATTGTTAGCACAAAAAGAAGCAGTAATGCGAGCTGTCGGTATATCGAAGAGCGAGCTGTCTGGCTGATTTTGTCTGCTAGCGTAGCTAAAGGTAGCATAACATTAACGTTAACGTCATAATCTAGTAACTATGTGGGGAGAAATTGAACCAGAATCAAGTTCTTTAGCTGCCGAGAAAAGTAGTGGTGAGTCTGGACTAACATTAGATCAAAGTAGCACTTGCTCTCGTTCTGATTCAAAAGGGTCGAGTAGTGGGAATGAAGGCTGCCCATCACCTAACAAGGCACAAAGTCCTGCAAAGTGCGAACATCCCACATGTTTCAGTGACATGATAGAGGCTGTAGCAGTCAGTGGCAGTCCGGTGAAAAGCCAGCAGATCGGGGACCCTGACCTGACACTGGAGGAGAGAGGACAGATCTTGCTGGAGCTATATGAAACCAAGCCCTTGGTTTTCCTGGAGCGCTACCAGGCACATCTGAAACCAGAACACCTGGACGCCTTCTCTCACGTCAGCGGCGACTTCAGGGCTCAGCACTACTTCAAAGAGGTGCAGAGGCGTGCAGGCAGTCAAACTAACAGGACTAGAGTTCGCAATCACCGGTATGCAGCTCTAAGAGCATTACAGAAAGGTATGTCATCCCAACAAACATGATCTTTTTTTTATGACATTTTAATTGTAGCCCAAAAGTAAACTTTAAAGGTCGTGTCACTTTATTTTATAGCACATTTAAAAACAGAGTTGGCCCATTTAGTGCTTCACAGTTGATGAGGTTGGACAGAACAAAACAAGACAAAAAGAAACATTTGAGAAAAACGTTCATTTTTGATGTTATTTTGTCACCTAATTTAATGTGAAACTGATTTATCAACCAGTTGGACAAGTCATTCATAAAACACTGTTGTGCATTTCTTCCTTTGTCAAATACAGAAGGTCAATATTTTAGCGAGGAGCAGATGCGCATTCGGGAACCGCTGCTGTATGAGCAGTATATCGGCCAGTATCTGAGTGAGGAGGAGATCTTTCAGCGCTCCCAGGATGCAATGCAGAGGGGACCCGGAGGCCTGGCCGACCTGCTCATCGACTCCTACCAGGAACGGGTCCTGCAGGGCCGTCTGCAAGAGCAGCAGGAGGAGGAGGACTGTGCACAGGAGGAAGATGATGAGGAGGAAGAGGATGGTGAGGAGATTTAAAGCAGCTGAAGCAAATGTGTGTGTGTGTGTGTGAGAGAGAGAGAGAGAGAGAGAGAGAGAGAGAGAGAGAGAGAGAGAGAGAGAGAGAGAGAGAGAGAGAGAGAGAGAGAGAGAGAGTGAGTAGGGGCTTTGGTTTTAGTAAAAAGCCATTAGACTATTGACCCTTGTGTGTAATTTTTGTCTGTGCATTTTGTTCGACACAGAATGCAACTCCATATAGCATTCTTGAGGATGAAAGCCTAACCAAGAAAGTGTTTTTTGATGGTTATCTAGAAACTTAGAGAAAAAAAAACACATTTTAGTCAGGAACAACAATAATATACAAAGTCACATTTAAATTTTGGTTCTTGACAGGACATGGCCGACATGGAGAGCAGGATTGGGAGCCTAACGCTCAGGAGAAGGCCCTCCTCAAGGAGGAGTTTGTCAGCCAGATGCAGCAACGCTTCCTGGATGGCAAAGACAAAGACTTCAACTACAGGCAGGTGTCTGCTTCACTTATGCAGGAGGTGGTGTTAGGGTTCCATTCTGTACATTGAGATTCTTTACGGCATCTCCAATTACCTATGAGAGAGGAGAGAGCACATTTGCCGTGATAGTTGAACTTTGGAATACTCTTCCAATGACCCTCAGAAAAACATGAACCCTAACTGCTTTTAAATACAGGTTTAGGACACACTTTGTCCGTCTACCATTTGGCAAATGCTGATCCTGAGGTTGGGTTTGGGAGGACAGTATTATTGTCATATCTTTTTCAATACTGCATGTATATTTGATTTATTTTCTTGTTTTATGTTATTTTGTGAAGCACTTTGGTCTTAAGTGTTCTATATAAATTAAATTGACTTACTAGAAAATTATTCATTTAACCAGATTTTATTTAATTTCACATTTCTCAGATTTAATTTTCATTTCACCCATTTCAGTGAGGTGGATGACAACCCAGATTATGACAACTTGGACATAGTGAGTCGGGATGCAGAGGATCGCTACTTTGATGATGATGATGACGAAGAGGATGAAGATGATACAGACATGATTCAATAATGAGCTGAAGTCGTTATGTGATCAGTGCATCAGATTCTAGTCTTCTGTCTGCCACTGCTGAGTCCTGATCATTAGTGTTCACAAAAATATATATAAAAGTAAACATTCAGAAATAAATATTTGTACATAAGTATCACTGTTGACTTTTTACTATTAAAACAAAACATAACAAATATACTGGTTTGTCTGTGTTCTTTGGAGAGCTCAAAGCTCAGCAGCATTCCCTAGCAGTAGTCCCCTGTTGCTTAGATAAAAGTGTCCGGATCACTAGCCTTTAAGCTTTCCATGGTTCATTCAGCAGTCACTAGATACTTATGAATAAATGGGTCGGATTATCTTTTCTTATTTAAGGTTTTAGCATGGTAATGATAACCACCCCAGGGGAAATTGTCAATTAACTATAGTGATTAGGGCTTGTCAACTAAACTGGAAATATAAATCTAGTCCAAGTTTAGAGGCTGCTGAAAAAGCTGAAGGTTGTAGTGACCAACACATTTAACTTCCATATTAAGTTTTGTCTGAGAGCCCTCAGATCCTAGTCATTCCGAGGCCTGACTCACCGCTTGGAAGTGACCACTACTGACAAATGCTTTGCTCCAAATTAGATGTTTCAGTCTCAGTCTTCCGAGAAATAAAAACAACTCATGTTAACAAGATCAAAATGAACAAAAATCAGGACAGAAATAACACTCAGATACTTAAGTCACAGACATGAGACATTAAGGTCACAGCTTTACTGGATGACTAATAAAATGAGCCAGTAGTTTTAGAGAGTAAATACTTTATTAAACATTCAAGATTCTGTATTAGCATCACTAGGTCTCAAATTAAAACTCTACAAAAAAGAAACAAAATGGAATTTCACAGGATAGATATGCCATCTTACATGTGTAAATGTTAATTTTTATAAATCAAGGCCAAAATAAACATGTACACAACACAAAAGACTAATGAAACAGTTACATTAGTGAGGTCCCTTTCAACATTTCATGTAATCTTAGATAACAGAAATAATGAGATTTAGAATCCTTCATCTACCGGTTGTGACCATTTAAAAGCTTGTACCTCGCTGAACAATGCAAGTCCCCATGATGGGTATCTTTACCATCTAGTGGTCAACTAGATACAGTTTCCACCCTTAAATGCCATAAAATCATTTAAACATTTCCTTTTTGTTATCCTAGAAGAAAAAACACTGATGTGGAATAGTTGTATCAAATAATAACAACAGTATAAAAGGTCAAAAGATTACCTATACAATGCAGCCTTTTCATTTTTACTACTCAAAATTTGACTGGGTCTAATCCATATAATCACGACAAACTCTCCTCTCTCAGGCAACAGACTTCTCTCCACAACACCGTGGAACTGATACCTTCATATTTGCCTTCAAAACAAACACAAACCACCTTATAAAACCGTAGTGTTACAAATGCCTAGTTCTCTACATGCCAGTGATATATCTACAAAATATAAAATATCAATTTCATAAGCCATATAAAATAACGCTATAGGATATTGCATCATTCATTATTAGTTCCTTCATATGGTGTTAATACTGTGGCGTGAGGGAGGGGGGTGGGGGAGTACTTGAAAGAGGTGGACACAAGCATTACACCTCCAAATGCAGGGTTCACCTTACAAAACATGGGAGCAAAGTTTTCCTCCTCAATTCTAAGCACCACTCTCGCCTTCATCAACACATTTCACAGTTAACTGCCAGAATTATTTTACAATGGCAATATGGTAATATGAAAACATAAAAAAGAAAAAGAAAAGAACTCAACCATTTTGATCAAACCCACAGGGTCCATAACCACAGCCCTCTGATGGCTGTCCGAATGCGGTCAGACACCATCGCAGTTACCACAGAGATGAAAAAAAAAGAAGAAAGAAAATCATCGGAGAGCTGTCTTATCAAGATGGCTGAGGGTAAACAATTCATTCAGGCCACAGTTCATTTCCTTGTGAAAGCACAGCATAGGGGGGAGCAGACAGGCTTGGGGGAAATCGCTGCTACACGGGAGGAAGGAATGTTCAAAAGCAAACAAGAATCAAATTCAGAATGGGTGGTCAGTGCAGGCCTCCTGACTAGTCGCCGTTACCTGGGCTTTTTAATCCTTGTGCAGTTATTGGTGTAGTCAGTCACGTCTCGACCAACTGTAACGTAGTGGTTTTTTAGTCTTTTTGCTTTAAGGGGAGATGAGATGGGGAAAGACAAGCTGGGGGGGGGGGGGGGGGGGGAGTGGGGGAGAGGGGTGGTGGACAGTGTTTTGGCACGAGGGAGGGTGCGACATCCATCTGCATTCTCACGCTCCCTTGTAGACACGTATCTGGTGCAACTTCAGATTTGGAGTCTTTCGGGTTTTCTTTCCTTCTTTTTTCTTCAGACAAGCTCCGATTCAGAATATTGCTGGAAACTCCATCGAGGTCGGTCCCTCCCAAAAAATAATCCCTACAAAACAAGAGTCTTCATTAAATCTTAATTTGGGGCTTTATAACACAGATTACATCATTACAGGCGCCTGTCTGAAATTACACAAGAGTCAAGCTGACCTCAAAACGATGCTAATAAATGTGCAGGTAATTACAATATCAGGCCACCAGGGGGAACTCATCAGAAAATTACAGCCACAGAAGAAACAAAAAACCTCCAAGATTTCTCCATCCAGAGTTTAGATGTTCAGGCATGCACGGTCACACACACACACACACACACACACACACACACAAAGAGATTTGTGATGAAGGACAGGGGCAGGTAGGAGAGTGGTGGTGAATAAAGGAAAGGTGAGGGGGCGGAACAGCAGACACAGATGCCCTTCTCTCACCCCACACGCCAAGACTGGAATGCTGGCCTTGTCAGGCGTCCGTTAGAAGTTATACAATCCACCTCCTCTGACAAGTACAACAGAGACGACTAGTGTGTGTGTGTGTGTGTGTGACAGAGAGACACCCTCACCTCTAAATGGAGCCTAGATTTTGTATTTTATAGTAAGGAAGTAGGAAAACAAAAAAACATAACCAAGAAAAAGAAGGAAGGAAAGGAAAATAAGAAAAACAACCTCTAATAGTCCTCCACACATTCTGCGTGAGAGAGAGAGAGCTGGCCCTCATAACAAAAACACCAACCTCCAACCTCCTCCACACACGCAAAACCAGCAAGCCACACACTAATGTCTACATTTTCACATGAATCACCCCGATTCCTCGGCTCCGAGGGAGTTTCCTGACCGAGTCATCACCATCTTTCTAAAATCTCACAGCCAAGCTTTGCCTGCACCTCAGCAGCGCCCCCCTCTCCTCCCATCCCCCAGCCCTGACGTCTGTCCACAGAGGAGCTAGCTTCCAGACGCTCACATCCAGACATACACCCACCTCAGAAGGAATCTTAATGGCTAAGGCTTGGCACTAACTGCTAAAGGCAGTACAGCTGTAGCAGACCGATGGTGATGGTAGACTATGTGAAATCATGGATCTTGACACACAAAATATATATTCATTCAAGCACTTTCAACAACTCATGGTATGTTTATGTCCATTTACAAAAACGTTGAAAGGCTTTGGTTTATGCTTCTCGAATTAAAAAAATAAAAGACTTCCAATGCTTCCGTAGGCCTGTGGGAGCCCTGAGAGAGCCAGCCATGGATGGCCAGACCGGCTCAGGCCGAGTGGCCTTCAGCTGGTCAGGTCTGGGGGTCTGAGACTCACCAAGGGCTTCCCTCCCTCCCTCCCTCCCTCCCTCGCCGCTCAGTTGATGAGGATTCCAGGAAGCCGGGCGTCCTCCTCGGTGATATTTCTCCGGTTGTTCTCGGCCTCGTCCACGGTCCTAAAGACAAGCACAAACAAGTTATAAAAAAAAAAAAAAAAAAAAAAAAAAAAACCTAGAAGAAAGCTTGCCAAGGTGAAACCAACCAATCGGGAGCCCTTACACAAGGAAGTCCTTCACATCCTCCACAGTGAGTTCTCCGGTGGTGTCGAGGGTGATGTCAGCACTGCTGTTGGGGGAATCCAACGTTGTCGAGTGTAGAGCATTCTGCAGTTCATCGACCATACCTGAAGAGAGAGAGAGAGAGAGAGAGAGAGAGAGAGAGAGAGAGAGAGAGAGAGAGAGAGAGAGAGAGAGAGAGAGAGAGAGAGAGAGAGAGAGAGAGAGAGAGAGAGAGAGAGAGAGAGAGAGAGAGAGAGAGAGAGAGAGAGAGTGAGAGAGTGAGTGTATACAGTATATACATACATACATACATACACACACACGCACGCACGTAGGGTCACAAAAAAGCCAGTAAAAACATCACACTTCAACATCTACACTTTTCAAACTAGGCAATAACTCCCAAAACCATTGTAATTAAACAGTGGTCATTCTTCCTCTAAAAGTCACGAATGTATCTGTTACATAACTTACCACATCGACAGACACAATACATTACAACCCTAAATAGCCCATATTATTTGGTCAAATTTCCCATCATTAACCCAGAAAATAAATGATATCCAATTGCTGGTATTTTAAGAGGCTGTTTTATAGTAGTCTTAAAGCCATTTCCCTTGCCGTTTCTATGGTTACCACACGGGCAGCTTTCATTGATTAATGCACAAGATCACAAGAGAGCAGAGTGAAAGAAAAAAAAAAGGAATGAAAGAAAAACGTTTTTTTTCCCCCCTTCTTCATTCTGTGAGCTGTACCTTCGGCCTCTGCTACGGACTTGTGCTCTCCAGTGGTCTGCTTCTTATGAGTGCCGTTCGCGTGAGGTTGGGCTGTTGTGCTGTCACTGCAAATATCCCACAAATGACGAGCCACATTATTACCCAAAGAAGAAAGAAGTCGGAGAGAGTCATGGCTTTACACACCACTGTGGAGTACTGGTGGTTAAAAACCATAGGGTTAAGAGGGCCAAAAAGAGACCCAAAAAGAAATAACACAAGAAGCAGGGCAGATGTTCTTCATAACATTCAGAAACTGCCCAGAGTAAATTAAACCCTATTGCTACAGCACACACACATAATACCAGTGGCAACATCTTAATGAATATTACATTAATTTATTAAAATGATTTACCCTATAACACAATTTACTTTGACATCAAAATATGGTCATATTTATTTATTATTTAATGTTTCTGTAATTGCAGAGTCTATCCACAAACTCCTGCTATTCGTGAACAAACAGACCATTAGCTATCTAGCAAGCATAGTCATTCCGCTGCACTTGCTTCACTGTTCTAATAACATCATGCAATTAACTGACAGCCTGATAGTGAGCTATTATCCTTGAGTCTTTGGGAGAAATTGCATCAGGTTGCATCCAGTGGCATTAACGGTATAATTAGCCACACACATTTGAAGGCATTATGCCCCCCTCCCTCCGCCACCCAGCCAAGCCCACACTTGTGTAACTACAACTGGGTGTTGAGGCCGAGCGGACGGTCTAGTCCTTTACCTGTGGGCGGTGGGGTCGTGCGGTCGGTCCACCTCCACCTGACACAGAGGTTCCGTGATCACGCGTGCAGACAATGAGAAACGCTCATACTCCGAGGGCGAGATTAGGTAGAATCCTAAACACACACACACACAAAACTGTAATTTACATGCCTTGCAAACACTGCATGTTATGCATATATCTGCATGAAAAAAAGGCCAGACCGTAAAGTATCACTTAATGCTTTTACAAATACGAGTACAGGTGCCAATTAGTGGCAGCACCAGTCCAAATGCAGTGAATGAAACACTAAATGTTATTGCTGCTGTCGCAAGTGAGCAGCTCTCCTTACCCTGGCCGGTCTTGGTGAACACACAGGAGGCAATGCCGCTGATGTCCTCCTTGCGGATGCAGTCGTAGCGCACCTGCGGCCGTAACGCCGGCACGTTGAACACGTGGATGTCGCCCAGGTTCGTCAGGCACACCAGGCCATTCTCCGAGTAGTCGTCCGACGCTGTGCTGGCGAAGTTGGACAGCGCCACCTTCCTCACTCGGCATCCCTCGTGTGCGGTCAGCTTGAACTTGGTCTTGGCACTCACCTTGGGCAGCATGAACACCTGAAAGCCATTAGGCAGACACACAAAAACAAAACATGTGAACTGCAACTTTCAAACATTAAACATTGGACCAGCAGACAAATCCCTTCAATGTACTTCGTCATCGCTACTTTAAACTATAATTACTGATAAGTAAATAGCAATTAAACCCTTTCAAATAATAACACTGGGCCAAATTAAATAATAAAGGTTCCAGGTTTACAGACGCTGTAAATTAATACCAGCTGACAGGAATGCAACAGCTCATTTATGATATACGGACTGGAGAATGTCTGCTAACAACACGTTCTTTGGAAAGCCAATATTTACTTACACACACACACACACACACACACACACACACACACACACACACACACACACACACACACACACACACACACACACACACACACACACACACACACACACAAATTTACACATCTGAAAAAGGAACACTGACTAACAGGGAGGCTACACCAGGCACATAACTGAAATGTTCCGCTCGCGTTGCGTCTGCTGCAACAATTAGCTTCCACTATAATCAATGGAACTGCCTACACCAGACGTGATAGTGGCGTGTACGTTTGGAAAACATTAGACCAGTCTTCTAAAATTATTTTTACACTATATGAACGGAGCATTTCAGTTGCAACCCGGTGTAGCCTGGGTGTTAGATTAACCTGCATTACCTTGGCCACTAAGGCCATGAGGGCTTTGCTCACCTTGAACTGTTCCTCTGAGGCGATAAGCACGGAGTGACTGCCCTGCATGTCCGGGGCCTTGGCCAGGTCCCTGGAGACCTCGTAGGGCTCGGGCAGTGGGTTCCCTCGGCCGTCCAGCACGGCGATGGAGACCACGGGCGCCCGGTGCATCAGCTGGATCTCCTTGCCCAGCAGGGCCTCCACGCTCTGCTCGGAGAAGCGCTCCTGCGGGGGAACGTCCAGCGCGTATGCGTACACTGAGCCCGAGTTGGTGCCAGCCCACATGGTCGGGCCATGATGGGTCCCTGTGGTAGGAAACACAAGGGGACAAATAAACTGTAGCTATAAGTCCCTTTGGATAAACGCGTCTGCCAAATGAATACATGTAAATGTAAATAAACAAACAGACAAAAAAAAAAAAAAAATCAGAGAGTGTAGGTTCCAGGACATCTATAAAAACGAAACACAAAATCTTCAAGCCTCAAGAGCCAAAAGGGGACTGAGAATTGTGAAAAATGTGCGTGCACGCACACACACACACACACACACACACACACACACACACACTCTAAAATGGAATAAATAACACATGTTTGAGTAAACTCAAGCCAAGTCTTCTCCCTTCCCTGCATCTCTTTCTCTCACACACCCACACCTGTTATGCTCTGAGAACCTCATGTTGAACCTCATTCTTAGAAAACGCGCAGGACATCATTGTTTTTGCTCCAATCTCTACACTTGATTGGCTGCTGGACTCTAAATATTTAACCAGAAACCAGAGTACTGACATACAAGATCACACATTTAAGCACTGCAACTAACTCTCATATCCTACATAAACAGTATGTCTGATTCGGTTTCACTCCCAACCTCTTACACACACACACAGGAAGAGTGGATTGAGAGAGGAATGGACTGCTGAAGGACGGGAGTGACCGCTCCCAACCCCTCCATCTGTGAAGAGTGAGGCAGGCGGTCAGGCGGCTTTACGCAGCTCTGTGTAGCGGTGAGCTCCTCCAGCAGCACAGCCCCGAGGCCCTGCTCCACCACGGCCAGTACAGCTGTTTCCAGACGGCCTGCATGCCGACCCCCGCCCAACCCAGCCCCCGAGCTTGGACTCAGGGGAGGGCCGCGGCTCAACGCAACATAAGCCTCTTCACACCCACACACCCCCATCCCCCCACCCCCCACACATACCCGGGCCTGGCCTCCCCGAGCGCCTCTTTTGGGGCGCACCTCCAGATTTACTGTCCACCGCAACAATGCAGCATTGTTCGCTTCTGGAGTCCCAGTGGACACAAGCCTAAATCTCCTGATGCAATGGGACGCTTTAGAAGGGAGCCTCCTTCTCTCTAGTGTTTGATTTAAAGATGAGTGGTTCTCCGCAGATGTTTCTGTAGACAAATACAATTTCCATACGAGACTTGTACTCTGTAAACTCAAACACTGTTGTCATGGAAATGGCCAGGGCCCTCTCAAAACTTCCTGAATGGTTTCAATGGCCTACCAGAATAGATTGTCTTGAGTACTATGATACAGAATGTTTAACCCATTCGCGCTGGATGCTGCATGACGCAACATTGACCCTCCCGCTGGATGCTGCGTAGCGCAACATTGACCCTCCCGGTGGATGCTGCGTAGCGCAACATGCTTTTTATTTCATGTTTCTAGGTGCTACAGAGGCTTAGATATTACATTTTGGTAGACGTTGACAGTTTTTAGTATGTTTTCAGAAAACCCTCAGGAAATAAGGTTATTTAGTCTAGAATGCCATAGGATTCTATAGGCGTTTTTAGCAGCCATTTTAGGAGTAAATGGGTTAATAATGTCTAGGCTATTTTTAAGTCAGAACATGCCGCTAAACCTAGCGTGTGATTACAGATAGTCCTCACAGATAGTTCTTCAAACTTTAGGTTCCTTTATATGATATCAAACCTACCCAATACAGACATTACTGTGCCTTCCTGAAGAAACTAGTTGCACTTAATATAAGTGTAGAAATCTAGTCCAAATAAATAACTTTTTGTTTAACTACTCGATACATCTTTTGATTGCTGACTGCCCCTCACTGCATAAATGTCATTCTAAACAATGGAGTTCAATTTGCTAAAGAATGTTTCATTATGGAACTGTAAAGGAAATGTTTATTTCATGAAATGTTCATTTCAACTTCAAAGACAGAATGATGACCTAAAGTTTCCAAAACAAAAAGGCCATTCAATCTGCTAGTGGATACTCTCCATCTCCAAGTGATGATGTACATTTCCAGTGAAAAGCTAAAAATTACAGGGTTCACATCTGTTTATTATCAGTAATTTGACCCTAGCCCGACAAGAGTAGAATATGTGATTACATTAGAATGCTACAACGATTCCTCTGACCCTTGAAAATAGTCCTTCACTGAGTCAATTTCTCTAGGTGTTTTTTATTCCCGTTTCAGTTCCCGTGCGAAAATGTCAAGAAACATTTTTTACTATGGTTGGATTTCAAGAATGAGCGAACACTTCCTATTAACTAATGTATTATCTACACAACTACACAAAAGAATAAAGCACAGACACATAAAGAACGGGTATGTAGCACACCTCTCTGAATCTTTCTTCGTTAAAAAGTTTGGAAAACTTGGAGACTGAGTTTGTAAACGTCTCCACACAGCCATAGAAGTCAACCACAGCCTTGACTACCTTCCTGCAATTGCCTCGACCAGCTGACACTGGAACTGGCCAGAGCAGTCAAGGCCCACCGACAAGCAACCAAGGCGTCTAATGAGAAACTGAAAGGGGTGTCAAATACATGTGTTCAGCTGCGGAGCCAAAGCAGAGACCTGACACTCCTCAGCCACATCCATATGACTCACGCCTCACAAGGGGGGAGGAGAGGTGAGGGAGAGAGAGGGGGGACAAACAGAACCACATGTGAAGTGGAATGGCTGTGTGCACAAATATAAAAATGGTTAACTTTTTCGTAAAGGTAAATGCTCCTTGGAGAACCGTAAAACTTTTATAGGTCTAACATACCAAAGATAAACCCTACACTCGCTCCATATGAGAAATAAAAACACATAACACAGCATACCACGGAAACGACCAGAGTACCACAGAAACGTTTGTTAATGCATACAACAGCCCCCCGCTTGCTAGTCAGCAGAGTGTGGATTTGCTTACACTCTGCATTTGGAGAAGCCCGTGCAGGCTTGGTGCCTTCAGCCAGGATGTTTGTACTGGTGTAATGCGCTTATAGAGAAGTCTGCCAGAACGTCAGCAGAGTTTGTGTGTATGCCTAAAAGGTCTAAAAACAAATCAGTTTTTTACATTTCCTGAAACACATCTCTTGAGGCAAGAAGGATAAGCTGTCTGAAATGTTCGGGCTAAACTTCTTTAAAACCTTCCTTTTCAACTAAGATGAGAAAATGAACAATGTATATAGGAATTATATACAATTTATAGGAGTGTACGGGAATTTAGATTTATATTATATACAATTTATAGGAGTGTACGGGAATTTAGACAAATACAAAAAGAGAAATGTGAATAAATCTGTGTTCTGTGACCTTCAGTCATCCTTAGTGCTCTACTCACGTGTGAGTGTAGTGAAGTGGTTCGGTGAGGCGGTGGTCATGTCTTACCGTCTCTGAGGTATGTGTCGGCGAAGCAAAGGCAGCGCACCACCCCCGAAAGCGAGTCGTCAGCGGAGCGGGGCTCGATCCTCCTCTGCACGGGGGCCACCTCGTCCTGCTCCGCCAGGTGGGCGTTCGCCTCCTGGACCTGAGGGCAGAGGACAGGCAGGGGGTACTCAGTCCACCTCAGAGGGATTACTGTACATTAGGACACCCCTTACATAAGGGGACCACCAGGATGGCAACAGACAACTCAATCATTAACTTATATAAATGTATGAAAACAAACAGAAATAACAAAACTACAAAAAAAATGTAATCTAAAAAACCTGGTTCACAAAAAGTATTGACCCTGGCATCCTAAATTAACTGATGCCATTAGAATGCCTTTGGTACATTTCTTTGGCAATGTACTCTCACACTGTATACGGTACACTGGTTCCCATAGCTCTTCAAGTTCAAATCCATCTGTGTAATTGCAAAAGCTGTGCTAGCAAGTCTCCACTGAATATTTTTTGCCAGACATATTGAAAGAAAATCCCAGAGAACTGGCTGCCCAATCTCCTGTAGTGTAATTCAACAACTGGGGGGTAGATTTATTCACTACTGAGGCAAATCACAATACGGATGCATTTCTGTTGAAAATTCAATTCAGACAAGTTGCCACCGCAGCCTTCCCAGAATAGCTCCTTGTTGATGCAGAAATCACAAACAAAATGGCTACCCCCAAACCACAAAGAAAACCAAGCTCAGATGAAAGCCTGCATTTAAGAGAATATTTGTTAAACACTTCTGATTTATTGTCTGTTGCTAAAAACTCACTTTACTGGTGGGACTGTTGACAACTACCCGCTTCTTCCCAGAGACTCTGCTCTTCCGGATCCTTCTGAAAGACTGACGCAACGACTTCTTCAGAGACTTGACCCGGGAGAGTGGCCCCTCCATGGCCAGGGAGTCGTTAGGGTGCAGCGTGCATCTGGAACAAATACAAAACGATGCTCCAAAAAGTTTCACGTTTGTACGGAATGTACTAAACTAAACTAAACGCCACGTGTTTCACGGTGTTGCATTAATGTTAATGACAGCCACTGAGATGTTTGATACACAGTGCCAAGGGATGGAGAGAGGAGGGATTAAATGCCAAAGTCCAACCAAACCAAATCAAATCAATTTCACTGGATTCATAGAAGAAAAATGAACTGGCTTCTTTTGCATGGGGTACTGGGCAATTATTGAAACATGATGAATTGACTCATGACAAAACAGAAGAAAAGAAAGAAAACAGGAGAGATGTAGTAAAAAAAAAACAAAAGAACTTCTTCCTTTTTCACCTCTGCCAAGTAGGGCGAATTAAAATCTCTCACTCACTCCCTCCCTCACTCTTAAACGCTCTCCCTCAACAAACACTTAAACACAATCCACATACACACACACACACACACACACACACACACACACACAGCAGTTTGTTGGCGGAGGCCCTCTGGCGTTACCTTGCCAACACGGGGCTGCGGCGGTGGTAGTCGAAGAGTCCGAAACCGTGGCTGGTGCCAAAGGCAATGAGGTTCCACTCGGCGTGTAGCGTTACCGCGGTGACGGCGGCGGGGGGCATGCACTGCACCAGGACGACGGGCTGGAACCCGGGGGCAAACACCACAGAGCCGGACTTGGGCGGCAGGCGGTCGTGTCCCTTCCACGTGAAGCCCTCCCGGTCCTGGAGCAGGTCCATCGTAGCCGCGTCGATCATATGATCAGACTTCTCATCACTCAGATACATCACAACCACCTGGCCATAGGAGTAGAAAGGGGAGGGGGAAGTAGGAGAGACTGAGTGCAGTGCACTAGATCACTAAGTAGGCATCAATCAAGTAGGCATCAATCATTACAAAACAAGTCCACATTATTAGTCAGTAATACGACTAACATAGATGTTAGAATAATTGTACAATAACAACTAAATAAAGACAAAACATTCTCAAACATATTCCTTAAACCTGCACAAAGCATAGTTTTACATTTCTAAAACAGTATATAGTATATGAAAGACAGTTGATCGAAGTTTAACAACATACCTGTCCAGCAGTTCCAGCTACCACTAGTTTGCCACTGTATTTACATAAGCAGATCTTCTGAATACCCAACCTGGGGTCATCACTGTAGGGGTCAAAACAGCCCACCTGAGAGCACACACACAGAGAGGTCTCAGCATAGATCACATACCATCCTCACACACACCTTTACACTACCTTACAGGCACATTGCATACCCCCTACTGATATGCACCACAGACGGATCACAACCATAACATTCTAGAATCATCTACAGGCCTTTTCTAGTGTCTGGTACTAGTTTATGCAACCATTTCCTCCAACACATATGCCACTCCACCCTACATCTTAGCACGCGCACACACACACACACACACACACACACACACACACACACACTATAATGGGAGGAGACCGGAAGGCCTGGGTCATTAAGCTCTAAACACAACCTCAGTGCCATCCTGAGCTGGAATGTGCTGCATCGTCTGCAGAGAGACCTGCGAGTGCAGTTTCACCAACCAGCCACTCAGACAGCCAGCCAGCCAGCCTGCTTTTAATTAGGGGAGACAGGGAGGGGGAGGGGGGCAGGGAAAAATGTGAGTGTGAATCCCATATGCTGCGTGAGGCATACAAGACTACTAGAGAAGGCCACTGCTTTAAGTGAGGAAGGAGAAGGGAGAGGTCGATTTAAAAAGCGCTAGGACACCTCTGGAACAAACAAGCCATGTGTATACATCACAAAAGCCAAAAAGGACATCCAGCAGGTAGCTCGACTGAAAAAGGGTGTTATGTGTGAAGGTTACTCGATGTGGGTAAAGAATTGTCACAAACAGAAAATGAATGTGCACTGGAAGGAGTATGTGATGTAACAAAAATGATGCAGTTAAAGCCCCTATTTATATCCATTTTTCTGGGCTGCAGGCAAGACCTGAATTCAAATGATTCCTTCCGCAGCCTCCGCTGGAAATTGGGAGCTAATTTAAGCCAAAATTGCTGGTCATGCTGATAAAAACCAAAAACATAAACAGAATCTTCCAAAATCCTTCCAACTAACATTGATGAAAGAGTAGGTCAGAGATTTCTGCCCAGGTTGTTTCTATAGCCAGAGGTGGATTTGGACACTGGACTAGGGTTGCACGATTTGGGGAAAATATCTGATTGTGATTTTGTGGTACTGGTGTTGGTTCATATTGCGATTACAATTACAATAATGGTGCAGCCCTACACAAGCTCTTACCTTCCTGAAAGGGGGCCAGTCCTCCTCCCCGGCCTGGGTCAGACTGTCGTTGTGGTCGCAGTCCGTCTGGAAGATGTTGGCCGTGCTCAGCTTGTACAGGGGTTTCAGGGAGACACCAGAGGCGTCCCAGAAGCGCACAGTGCCGTCCTCATGCCTGAGGACAAGAGGTCGCAGTGATTGAGAGCAGTGAGAGGGTGTGGGTGTGTATGTGTGTGTGTGTGTGTGTGTGTGTGTGTGTGTGTCTACCAAATCCACACACAGACACATTATGGGAGGTGATGACTGGTGACAATATCTTGTTTCGCTCAGCTGAACGGTCAAGCATATCTTTCTCCACTCGCAAACATCAAGCCCTCATGCACACGCGCGCGCACACACACACACACACACACACACACAGGAGTGCACACATAACGTTCATACAGGCACCCATACACAGACACTTCCTCTCATAGACAAACATCAAGACCTCATACATGCGCGCACATGTACCGTTCATACAGGCACCCATACACAGACAGACACACACTTCCTCTCAGACAAACATCAAGTGCTCACCCCGTCAGTAGCAGCTCCTTTTGTTTGGGTTCAGGAGCCAAGCTCTTGCCTCCACATATCGGCCAGTTCTAAATATGAGACCAGGGGGGATTCAGTCATTACTGAAGCGTTCAATCCAACAGCATTAGTGAAAATGTTGACAAGCTGCAAATTACCTCGTTGGCATACACCAAACATATGAAACTGGGGTCTCAGAGGAAGCTGGACCATGTTTTATTGACAACATTTCAAGTTCTAATGGATGTTGTTGGGTGGTGGGTCCAAGCAAGCCTTCGGCACCTGACACATGTTTCTGAGACCTAAAGTAAGCCTTCCTGCCAATTTCACAGAGAAGAGTCGGGCGCGGGAGTGTTTCCGCCCCCCCCGAGTTCAACCCTGAATTGAACCCCGAAATTGGCCGCACTCACATTGACCAAGGCAAGAAGAAAAAAAGCAATGCAGCAAAACTGGAACTGCAAAAGCGGGAGTGACGCCAAGGCTGTGGGTTCACTTTCCAGAAAGCAGAAATGCTTAACAACTATGTTTTCAGCCTGACTGCTTTCAAGTTCCTCTGGATTAAGGAGGTCATCATTCCTTTAGTTTTGCTATTGTGAAATCTCCTTTATTTTACCTTTTGGGATCCTACTGAAAGAGACTACAAAACACGGAGGATTGTAAAGAATGGAAGGAAAATAAAGAGAAAAACTTTAAACACAAAATCATTAAATAAATACAAGTTAAAAATGAATCACTTCACTTTCAGAAGTGCCAGTACAGTTGACGATGACTTTACACCTTTGTTGCACTGAACTGGAGGACAAATATATAGTAAAGTCAAAGTGACGTGCTAAGCTCCGCTCCTCTCTGTGGACCACTCTTTGGGGTTGGGTGTGTGTGTGTGTGTGTGTGCGTTTGCGTTTGCGTACCACAGGCGTCTGCTGGGGGCACTGCTGCTGCTGCCCGGCGCTGATGATCCTCTCCCACAGCCGGGTGGGCACGTTCGAGATGTGGTAGGAGCAAGTGATGGCTGACGAGTGGAGAGGGGCCAGGTACGGACAGGGGATCGTCGGCCAGCCGGGGGTCAAGAGGTCAATCACAACCAGCTCCTCTTCCAGGAGGACCACCAGGGCCGTGGGGTCATCAAACTCTGGAAGACCAAACAGCCCACATTACAAAACACAAACTAACAGATAAGGAGAAAATCCATTTGTAAACATTACGGGCTGCCAGGCGGGAACTGCAGAGCCGAGTAACAGCTCTAATGTAGAGAGCACGCAGGTTAATAGCACAACTTCCTTTATCTGAACCGGGGGGAAAAACGCGACCTCGAACCCGTGCGTGCTGATGTAATGAAGGCCTCCAGTCTGGGTTGAAAGTGTATGTAAACACAGCGCTACCGGAGCGCTACTCACCCTTTAGGGGATCTGTGCAGTGGATGGTGAAGAAGTCAATGACCCGGGACGTGAAGTCCAGTGTGACGTGCGTGCTGTCCTGCAGGATGGTCAAACAGTGCCGGTCTCCGTAGCTCGCCCGAGGCATGCCTCCGCTGAAGAGCACCAAAGGAGCCCTGTGGGGAGACACGGACAAGAGAGAAAAGGAGACACAAGATCACAAACTTTGGAAAAAAACAAGTGACTTTTCACATTGACTTTTCTTCCTTCATGTCTCTGATACAAACCCCGATTCTGCTGTTCTCCAGAGGATCTTGTTCACAGCTTTACAAGGAAACGGACCTGAATGGGGAAAAAAAAGACAAGTTTTGTTTTCTTCCTCCAGAAACAGAGCTTAAAAACAAGGCAACACACTATAGCAAACCAAAACAGTGGCTATTAAACAGGGAAAATCCGTGGAAAGCTCCTCCGGTTGGTGTAAACAGCCCATCAGCTAATTGTGAAAAGGCAATTTAAGGTTTATTTGGACTTTTATAAGTCTGGGCTGGAGAAATAGACTTTTTTCACAAGCGAAAGACACTAGTCTGTACTTTTGGAAGTACATATCCTGTCTCTGGCCCAATTAAACAACCACTTAAACGAGGCTAGAGGACAATAACAATAAAATGCCTCAAGGATACATTATCAGAATGATATGGCCTGGCTCAGATAAAAGAAAACAGCTCTTGTTATGGCAGACAGAGAGAGAGACGGCCTCGCACCGTATGGTATAGTGGACGTGGCTGGCTGACTGGTGCAAGGGGTGCCACTGCTGACTGACCACACCATGTAGCCACCGTCGCTATGGGAACTGACGAAGGAGCTCCCTGTGCGTTCCCACACCAAGCTCTCCAGCTGCTGTAGGGGTCACACAAGACAAACAGTCATCAGCGCGCGCACACACACACACACACACACACACACACACACACACACACACACACACACACACAGCCTGTGATGAAAAAGGTCTGGCATCTGACAGGACAGACCTTTCAGTTTTAGCTGGATTGACAGCACCGACCTTTCTCTTGTCTCAGTAGCATTTCAGAGAGCTAGTGCTCAGGGGCCAACCATGAGTGTGTGTGAGCTTTTCCTGAAAGGCTGTCAGATTTATCATTTGAATGAATGAAGAGCCCCTACAGATTTCACAATTATATGAATTATTTCTTATCCATGATGGGCTCAGGGGAGGAGAAACTCTACTTCTGGTGAACTGCTGTTCTGACGCTTTTCACTAAAACCATCCTCGGCCTTGAGTGGACCATCAAGGGAGGAATTTATTTTCAGTTAAAAAACGCTTTTTCCTTCCCCTCACACCCAACTAGGAGCATGTAAGTCTCTGTCTCTCTGTCAAGTCTCTGTTGGGGGCGTGGGTGGTGTGCGTGCATGAGGTCACAAAAAAACAAACAAAAAAAAGTCCCCACCTGCTTTCCCAGGAAGACGTTGTCGGCGTGCCGCGAGTCCATGTCCCACAGGAGCACCAGGCCGCGGCTGTAGCCAATGAGGATCTTGTCCGGCTGCTGAGGATGCTCCTGCAGGGACTCCACAGGGCCCAGCGACTTCCCGTGTTTGTAGTCCTCAGGAACGCTGCAGGGGAGGGGACACCATTACTCACGAGTCCCAGAGATGGAGGATACAAAGCCACAGAATAATAAACAATGGCGTATGAAAAACAATAAACACACTGACCGGCAGAGAACCAAAACACAGAGGGGTGCCTTCTAAACAACAACAAAAACAAAAAAAGATAGATAAGAAAGGCCTGAATTAACCAGTTAACTATTTTAAAAGATAGATAAGAAAGGCCTGAGTGAACCAGCTACCTAGATATTTTAAAGACAGACCCTTCACTCACACACATACACTTGGGAGGGGAATAACAACTTTGACTCTCACACACCCTCGATCTCTCTAACACACAAAGCTGTGCATTAACAAACATCTCTCCATCTCTTGTGAAGACACAGGCAGCCTGACCGATTCCATCCATCGCTCTGAAATCCCAAGTGGATGCCTGCATCATCAAAAAGCCCATCATTCTCTGATGGCAAGCACCAAGGGAGACTTCAAAAGCATCCTGGAGATCACACTCAGTCACACACACACACACACTAGGGCTGTCACTTTACGTTCGAAAATCGATTGGACCAAACAACACGTTTCGAAAACTAAAATAAGGAATCGATTTTAACCAAATATGTACACTATTAATTTTAAACAAATTAAACAAATAAAAAGGATAGATGTAACAAAATTCACAAACAAGAATATAAGAATATAAAAGAATTCCGAAGTGCAGTAAGCATTGCGAAAGCTAAAAAGAAAATTCCCACCAATTTTACGCACCGGAAACAGCCGTTTCAATCAGCTGCTGTGCTGCTCGTGTTTTGCCAAAAAATAGAGGACAACGCGATCAACCTGTGCGACCTGAGAGAGACGAGTGATGGGCCCTAATAACTTGAGGAGTTCGATGTGGAATTACTTCGGATTTTTGGTATATCAAACTATGGAGAAGAACAAAGCGGTAGGCTATGCAAACTGTACAAGCGAGTTCTATGTAGGCGAAATTTGTTTGACATTTCTAATCGTAAACAGACACAGATACGTTGTTGAAGACTGCAGTAATGTTTGTCAATGATGTAATGTCAGTCCACTCGGCTTATTGTTTTGAGAATGTTGCACTCCTGTTTGTCATTGTGCGCGAAACTTCACGCCAATAATTCATCAGAAATATTGCTGGCTTGCGTCTACAAGCGCCCTCTTTACGTTAATGCCTGTTAGTTGTTTGTGGATTGGCCTATATTTGGCGTTGAAAATGGAAACGTCTTTAGACATGAAAAATGTATTTTACAATCGATTCAATGAACACTTAGGTCTCAAAAATCGAACACGATTTTTTTCACAAAAGTGACAGCCCTAACACACACGCACAACGCGAGAGAGAACTGAGGAGCTGCCAGTGCAGCATCTCAAACAGTGGGACAAATGGGTGATTTGTAAACACCAAGAGATGCCTTCATCTTTGTTTGTAGACTGAAGCTCCTCAGCCCTGTTGAACTTTTCTGAGGAACTTAACGCTCTGGTTGCATGCCTCAATGTCAAGCTTAGTGCGACAACTCATCATATCTGTATTCTTAACTAACTGGCTGAAGCCTACATCAGGATAAGGCCTTTGCATCATTGCAGGACTAACAAAAATGCCTTGCTGCACTCCCTCTCACACAGACACTCTCTTGGATATGTCGGTCCGTCTTGTTGTGATAGCAGTTGTCCCACACTGAAGAGAATAACACTGCACTAAAAAAAAAGAGAAAAAAGTTGGGGAGGAAAAATGCATGACATCAGGATTTTTCCCTTTTTTTGAGGAGGGGGGGCTCCCATAAAAGTGAGGGTGCACAAGGACAACGCTGACACAACATGAGCAAATCCTACCAGGCTTGAATTCAAGCTTTAAACCCTGATGACCAATCACAAACCACCTAATGGGATTCCTCTGTGACTGGGGCACAGATTCAACTGGAGGAATGCACACAACAAACCCAGAGGATGCCATGCACCCATGAAAACAGGAGAGGTGTGTGTGTGTGTGTGTGTGTGTGTGTGTGTGTGTGTGTGTGTGTGTGTGTGTGTGTGTGTGTGTGTGTGTGTGTAGGCAGAAGAGGAGAGACAGAGAAAAAACAGGGACTGGAATCCCGTTGCAGTGGCTTGGCTCAGTATTAGACCCAACAAGCCACAGAGGGACCAGATTTCACACAAACAATTGCAATCTTAATGGCACAAAGAAAAGACACTCTTGTGAAACATTTCCAAAGACTCTTGGAAAGAAGAAAGATAAAAAGAGGAGGAATCAAAAAAAGTAAAATAAAATGAGAGAGTAGCATGACCGACAGTGGTGGCGAAAATGTTCAAGAAAAACAGATGCATTTCAAGCCATAAATCACTCCCGTCTGTTTAAACATTAATGAAACTGTCAACACGACCCTTCCCAGGACAAAGCATACAGGAGCGTCGTGCACAGGTCGCTGACAAAACAGCACTGAGCACGGGGCCGAGCCCAGGCTGGAAGCATATTAAGTTCCATGTTTTGTCAGACCAAAACAATTACCGCGCAGTAGACTCAGTCCCTCATTTCTCAAAACCACGTTGGCTTCTCAAAAACACACGACAGGAAGAGGAGAGACACTTCGGCTCTCAAACAAAAACAGCCGACCACAAAGCGTACTATTGTTCAAAAAAAAGGGAAAAAACGAACGACCGAGAGAAAGAGAGAGAGAAAGAGACCGCAAGAGAGCATCAAAGTATTTTTAGGAATGCCGCTTCCCTGCTGATACTCAGAGATGAGTCCATGAACCTTTTCTGTCCTCGTGCTCGAGCAGATCCTCGGGGCCAGGGATCACAGCGCTTGGCACTCGGCACAAAAGCATTCTGTTCAGCGAGCTTCCTGGCTGACACGTACTTATTAGCAGTGGTGCTCTGATGGGATTGGACTCCCATTAGTCCAAACTGTGCCGGCTTAATGAGCGGTTCCAGGCCCGTCTTGACAGCAAATGAAGTCGGAGCACTCAGCACAGCCCAGCCTATCGGTGTCTAAAAAGGGACCAAATGAGCAAAGGCTGTAATCTACTTGCAGCTTAAACAGCATCTTTAGTCTAGAGGCAGTAGTCGTAGTCTAGAGGCAGGCCTGGGGTGATTTTGACATTCTCTCCCCCCCCCCCCACTTCTTCCCAGTTTCTTTTGGCAGGCATCATTTTGACCATCTGACACACACACACACGACAATCAAAACATAAAGTAGACAGGAAGCATAGTGCCATAGCGAGTGGAGAACCCAAATGGCATCAGATTAGAGGATGGCTACCGGTCATGCAGAACCCCCTGAAATAATGCAAGTAGTGAGGCGTGAACAGTATGGGGAACCGCACTGGGATTGGGGGGGGGGTGGGGGGGGGGGGGTTAAGAGACTGAGAGAAACGGATGGGTGGAAACAAGAAGAAACAGCAGGGGAAACCAAAGAATTTTTTTTTGTATGAGAAAAAAAAAAAAAAAAAAAAAACAGCTGATGTGTAGAGAAGCAAAACAGAGGAAATGGAGAAAGACTGAAGTCCCATCTTACAGAGGCGTAACAGATGGACACAGCTGTGTGTGTGTGTGTGTGTGTGTGTGTGTGTGTGTGTGTGTGTGTGAGAGAGACAGAGAGAGAGAGTGTGTGTGTGTGTGTGCGTGAAGAGTGGAGTGGACACTTGGACACCATGAAATTTGTTTGATCTCTCCAGTTCAAACATGTCTCCTGCCCACCTACCCCTCCAAACCAAATGGGGCAGGAGCCCTGAGGTAAAGGAAATAAGTCAGAAAGCTCCCTTCTGCTTCATTAAACTCTGTGTTAAGACCCCCGTCAGGAGGGAGTCCCACATAGTTTTTTTATGAGGTAAGCTGGCGGTGGAATCTGTCCACCCAACTCTCTTTTATTAGAGGCCAGCAAGCACTGCTTGTGCTTGGGGGAGAAGGGGAACGGGCGAGAGCTGGAGACCAAATGAAACAATTGTCCCCGAGAGAGAGCAAGGGATATTTTTCCTTTTTTAAAATCATTTGTATCAGCTGCCCAGTAAATCCTAGCTGGTGTGAACATTGGATGTGTGCAGCATGGGCAATATGTCAATATGGGCTTGAACTCCCCTCCTATGCACCTTCCCATGCCTTACTCCTTCCAATGTGAAATACGCTTTTCTTACTACGTCAATGGATTTTATACCAGTTGACATTCTATTGACCAGGTGAAGACACAACATTTATTTGATCAAAATCCTTATCTTGCTCAGTCAAACTCAGGTTGACAATCAGCCCTTTGACTAAACACAGTGTCAAAAGGTAAGAGAAGTTTAGCCATACAGAGAGCTTTCCTGCACATAAACTGGGCAGATGCGCATCTTTCAAAAATTCCCATGCGGCCTTTTGCCATTAGTGCAGCCTCAGTTTTCTCCTCTGTGACATTTTTTCGTGCAGCTCAACTTAAATCAATGGAGTCCATCACAGAAGTTTCTGTGCATGAAACACCCAAATAAAATAAAAATTTTCCCAAATGAAATGCACACAGCAAACCTGCAAAATCTCACACTCACACACACACACACACACGACTGACCTCTGCAGCACCTCATCCTGGAGCAGAGACTTGTCCAGCAGGGTGAGGCTGGGCAGCTCCACGAAGTGGACGCCACCTCCCTCGGTGCCCACGCACAGCAGGTCACACCTCAGCATGAGCAGGAGCACAGTCACACGGGTCGCACTAGAGGGGGGGAAAGGGGTTATGGAGTTTATGGTTAATAACACAGCATTTGATCAGCGTCACCTGTAGGGGGAAAGGGGTTATGGAGTTTATGGTAAATAATGGGGCATTGGATCACCATCACTTCTGGTCATGTCACTGGCCTGGCTTATAAGCAGAATTTTTCTTCACTGCTTTGCATACAGGTATGCCACCTGCAATCTAGCATACCTGATTATTACACTACAGAAGCCTGCTTAGGAATACAGGGCTTCTCTGAAACACTACAGCTAAATCATCTAAATTCCTCTCACACAGACCAGCTTTTAGTGTGGCTTTCAGAGTGCTCCCACAGCAGGAGCAGGAGGTCAGCCTCACCTGGTGCTCTCGATCCCCGGTCGGCCCGGTAGGGTGAAGCTGCGGATCTCTTCCAGGTGAGAGTAGCTGTCCTTTAGGTTAATCTCCCACAGGTGCAGAGTGTTGTCATCCAACAGCGACAGGATCCGGCCCTGGCAACCAGTTCAATACATATTGAACAAACATCAGGTATCTTGCATATATCAGGTATGTCCATTACACCACGTTTACAGGAAACACAACAGGGATGTCTTAACATCTACCAGGCAGCATAATGTACAAAAGGACAGAAATCCCTGTGCAGAGCCAGCCATCAGGTGCTGGTTGGCAGAAGGTACCTGGTAGCAAGTGCTTGCTCTAAATAAAGAGTCTCTAAAGAGTTGTCTTTCAGTCAGTATTAAGGAATATGTAGCGGTCATATTAAAATGTTTGAGGAGGTATTCAATATTTGTACTGGACTCAGAAAACTTTAGTCACAAAACACAATCATACAATTCATAATATGTGCATGTTACCCTTTATATTGAGAGGTGGGGTTGGGTGAGCACACCCTTACCTGTCCATAGAGGAAGTGGATCTGCGTGACTGTGGCGGTGTCTCTGTGCAGGCCAGTGAATTCCACTCCAGGGGCTCCATAGCTTTTGGCTACAAGTCAAGGAACTTTAACGCAAACATTACGCAAAGACTTCTGGCAACACCTCTCCAGTGAAGTGAATTTGAAGAAAAAAAAAAAAAAAGAAAAAGAAAGAAAAAAAAATAAAATCACTTTTTCTTCCTTCCTCTATCTATCTATCTATCTATCTATCATTAATTAACTTCCCACTTTGTGCATCTGACCTCGTTCTAGCCTCGTTCTGGCTACAGTGCGCATGCAGTCGGCAAAACAGGCTGCAATCTCCCAAACAAGCACAAGCACACAAACACAAAAACACAAATGTTCATTTCTCCCCCGAACGCAATTCAGTTTAAGACCAGAGGCTGATCATGTCTAATTACAGATAATGACTGCCATCACATTCTGATCACACAGACTACCAAACAGGGCTATGCTTCTGCACCCGAGGCAAACCCCAAACACGCAGAGCAGAATTACCTTCTGTTTTTGTACAGAGAGCCAAGCTCTGCTTTGTGTTTGAAGCGAAGGCAAGAAAACCACAGGCAGTAATTACAGCATGGCAGCTAATGGAGTGGCAGACACAAAACTGACAAATCTGAAGATGCAAAGTAATTGACTAACACTGCACTTATGGGAATTTCTACAGCTGCGCTCAAGCTAAAACTGTAATAGCAGACTGTGTAATCCTCTCCATTCACCCAAATGACTCTCATTCGATCTGCTTTTCATTCCCACATCATACCCAGCTCACATTTTTTGTGATGTTATTACAAAACCATAAAGTGTAGAGAGCACATTTACATTTGGGTAAAGCGACGACTGCACGCTTGCCAGTTCAAATCAAGCAGGCATTGTTAACAGCGTATAGATTCAGTACAGGCTCATCAAAACAAGGCATTGGAGGGGATGGAGTCCATTTCAATGTTGGAGATCTAATTCTACTAATCAGGCAAAGCCTGGACGTTCACCAGAGCAACAGTGCATAACAGATGCATACATGAAATATTTGATCAATATGTCTGCTACTATAGTGATCAGTTTGTGTGTGAAACCAAAGACTACTACAATTCCTAGTACCATATTTTACAACATTTCTTAGTACCACATTCTACAAGTTGAGCTACAAGTCCATAAACCACTTATCTACTCTTTTATGACACTTTTTACACAATTACATACAGGCGCCTGTACATGTCACTCATGATGCCCTTGCACCAGTTCGCCCTAAACCTCAGCTACAACCCCAGTGACTCCCCGTGTGACAGTCAAGACAAATCGCCCAATAAGACCAATAAATCACTCCCAACTGCAGCCTTAAAATATACACCTTGCTCTTTCAGAAACAAGAGCTGTCAGAAGCCCATCTCACATTGTTACGATCGTAACAGGCCACATGTCATTTTTTTATAGACCCCTTCCTCTTGTTCAGGTGTCCACTAATAATAATAATAATAATAATAATAATAATAATAATAATAATAATAATAATAATAATAATAATAATAATAGGCTTAACATTTGGATCCAAGCGCAGGGGGAAGGGAGGTCTGGGTGACCGTTCCAGGGAGAGTCCGAGAGAGGCACGGGCCCCGTCAGGACAAGAGCGAGATGGACAAAGCAGGGCCTGTGTGCCATCGAGAACAACGACGACAACGAGAACAACCTCATGTCCACCGCAGGGGCATGGGCACCATCCAGCACAGAGGGCCTCTTGGCCTCACTGAGTGCATGAGAAAGAGAGAGAGAGAGAGAGAGAGAGAAAGAGAGAAAGAGAGATAGAGAAAGAAAGAAAGAAAGAAAGAAAGAAAGAGAAAGGAGCTAGTAATCACAGGCACACACACCGGAAAAAGAAAAAGGGACAAAAGAAAACATGCATTTATATTCATAAATGTAACAGAGAGTGAGCTTGCGAGTGAGTGTATGAGAATGTACACACACACACACACACACACACACACACACACACACACGTGTGTTTGTGAGTACACATGATCCAGAGCTTAACACTCCACAATCCAGCTACTCAGCCGTCTTGGTATAATTGGGCTTCAGTAAGCCTAAGCGACTTCGACTGAAAAGCTACTTGTACATCTTTAAAACGCTACAACTCATTCTACACCCTTACTGCCAGAACACTAAAAAGATCCTTCTGATCAAACCAGCCTGGCTCAGGTGAAGTAACGTGTCAGCATGATGATCGTGACACTCATTTGAGATGCCACCCTATTCAACACTGCTGTCTCTAGGATCAGAACCTAGTCATGTGGACAGAAAGAGAGAAACCCCATCATTAAGGATCCTTCACACCCACTCCACCATTCCTTTCAGGTGCTCCCATCAGGCAGCTGGTTAAGAACACTTCTGGCCAGAAGGAGAACTTACTAAAACATCTTTAAAGCCCGGTGTACACCAGCGCCGACATGAGTTCACTCTGCACTTCAGCGCCAAAGTTTTTAACTGGATTAAACAATCACTACCTGGCCATTGTGCCCCATCCTGCCTCAAGGTCCGGGAAAATATTGTCTGTATTAAACTGGTCTGTGGTGCAAAAAGGGTTGGGGACCACGGTCATAGACAATAACGTTTTTTTTCTGAACACTTTAAATACTTGAACGCATGTGAAAAGCATGCAACTCTGGAGTGGGAGGAAAGATACCATGATAATATATTGTGTAATTTATATGTTTGCAATACGTTATCATTACCCCAAATACTGATATGACCATCCTCCACCTTCATGCTAAGGGCTGACTCTGTGCACTTTGTTGTACATGGTCTCACCTCCATCGTCCAATTCTGTGAAACCAACATCACAATGCAGCAAATAATTATATAATTAATTCCAGTCATTACGATCGCTCATTACTCCCGGATCTGTGGTCTGAGTCTCGGTGCACCGAACAGAGAAATAGTAATGATAATAATGTTTGACTTTTCAGCAAACAAGGGCCCAGTGAGAGTTGTTAAGTAGCACAGATGGGAAGGCTTGAAATCAACACGATAACCATCAGCGAGAGCCCAGAGCTTCTCAAGACAAGCGTACAAATGAGTGATGGACCCTGGCCCTATTTTTAGCCCCAAACTAAACAAAGCCAGTGGAGGGCTTTAAAAATAAATCCGGACGACCACTCTCATCCCATGTCCTTCCACTGTTTGTTTGCCATGGACGGACTCCAGGATGGATCTTCAGTGGTTTTGTGTGTACAGCAGTGATCAGTGAGCAGAGATGGGCTGGGGGGGGGGGGGGGGGGGGACAACTTCCCTTTCCCTCCCCCCCTCCTCTCCATTATTTAAGTTTACGTCACTCGCTGGCGCGATAAGACAAAATAAGGGAATAAATGAGGGAAGGAGGTTGTGTGAGAAAGAGAGAGTGTGAGAGAAAGAAAAAGATGAAGAGAAGAAAACGCACATAGATGGGGATCGAGAAAGGGTATAACTGACCTATAAAAGAAAAACATTGCAGACATAGTGAGCCAGAGTCCAGACAGAGGATGGATGGATGGGAGAGGGGAAAAGAGAACAAGCTCTTCAAAAAAGGTGTGTGTGTGTGTGTGTGTCAGAGAGAGCAAGAGCAACGAGAGTGAGTGCATGAAATTTTGCACAAAAGGCCGACCTTTGCGAGCGGAGCGGTGTGCAGCGGGGGAGTGGTGGGAGCGAGACGGAGCCTGTGGGAGGGTGGAGGCGATGGTGGAGAAGCCGAGGCCCCAGAATGTGCTGGGTGTGAGGAGCAGATAGGAGGAGCAAAAGCAAACAGCTGGATGATGCTCAGAGACAGAGAGAGACAGAGAGAGAGAGAGAGACAGAGAAAGAGAAAGAGAGAAGGAGAGATTGGGAGTGTGTGAGGGGGATAGAGACAGACAGACAGAGGGAGAGAGACCAATAAATGGAGAAAGAAAGAGTGAGTGTGTGTGAGAAAAGGGTGGAGAGTGTGTGTGTGAGAGAGAGATTCCTCCCCACCTCATTAATCACTAACAGAACCTCACTCTTGCTCTGTTGGGGCGGCGTGCATTACTTCCCCCTGTTCCAACTTCCAACATTTCCCCCCTTCACAATGGGAGACAAAACGACTGGCTGGGGTTCAACTCCAGGTCTATTCAATATCCTCCTTTCTATATGGAGAGGTCTGCAGAGAGAGGCTTGTTCAGGACGGAAACCAAGCCTACGAGACAAGAGCTAGGGGTTGACAAACCAGGCCGCTTTTTTGTGTGCGGTTGAGGCATGCCTCTTCGCATGAAGGAAAAGAAAACACGCACTGAAGAGGCCGAAATTTCCTGTTTCTTGAGAGGCGGACGCTATGCCTTGTTGTGCAACAAGTCTTCCATGACCCTGGCGACATGAAAAATAACACAGACAGTTATGACACTTTATCATTTGGTCAGTTCCTGCTTTTACTGTCTGTGACCAACTCCTTTTGCTCAATCACTATTCACTACGAAGGGTTACAACACAGAAACCACCATCAGCGATCCTCAACCACGACTGGGCCAGCAAGAGGAGCTTTTAGACAAAAAGCACGGAGATCTGTTCAACAACAAACTCTCAGCCAAACCAGCAGCAGAGAGCGACACAGAGCAGAGTCAGAACTTGGGCAAAATCTGATCCAGAATCAGTTGACAGCTGTGTTCGCTCATCTAGGATACACACACTCCATTTAGGCAAATGGATGCATATAGCCACCACAAAAAAAGGGGGAAAAAAAGAAAGAGTTTAACTGGCAGGACAAAACCAAATACAGAAGCTGGCACATGGACAGAATCATCACTGCTTTAGGTCGTGACCACATTAATCAGCGTAGCAGCCTGATGGGAAGCAAAAGGGAAACATAGAATGAGGGCCAGTAAAAGCACCGCCCTGATTATTCACTCATGATAGTTGTTTTTAAAAGTGAACGCTGAAGGAAAAAACCCCAAACGCTCCTGATCGTGATCATATCCGCTTGAGGAAACGTATCAGACATGCACTCCAACAAATGCACGCTCATAGACAAATATGTTCCCCACCACCCCTTCTGCATCCACTATACACACACAGACGGAGACACATACATAGACAGCAGAATATTCCAAAGGCCTTGAGTAGTTTCTTCATTAGTCCCTACACCCCCTCTCTTTGAGCCTCTCTACAGTGCACAGTCACACACACACACACACACACACACACACACACGACACCGTGGGCTGGAGAAGCTGGCTCCTCTCCCCTCATTCTCCCCTCGACAATGGCTGGCAATTACCCGCTCAGGCGCTCCCACTAACTTAGCAAAAGAGAATGCAATTTCACGGTCTGAATAGACACAAACAGCAGACACTGTGTTCACGCTCACATATAGCTAGAACATGCCTCCATTAACAGAGAACAGATATATTATTTTTTATTATTAACATTATAAAATCCAATTTATTAGGGCGCCTTATAACCAGAAACATATGAGAAGTGAACGTGTTCTGGATTATTCTGGCAAAGCTTGCCATAACGCTGAAAATAAAATAAAAATGTATAGCTGAGGAAAAAGGTACTCTACAACTTTTGTGCTTGAGCAACAGGTTGCTTCAGTACCCTTTGGAGACTGTGCTGCAGCACGGACTGTGCAAGCTCATCAGTTAGCCCCAAAGTGTGCTGGCCATTTGAAGTTCACGTCACAGCAGATTAGGTCAAGCGACCCAGCCGTATGGAAGGAGATTTCCGCTCTTGTGCCCGTCTCATTAAGCCCGAAGCCAATAGCCGAAAGAAAGGCCTTTTTAACGAAGAATGTGTCCCTGCTTGAGCCAGCCAACTTTCCTACTTATTGAAATGCTCCACAATGACATCTTATAATAAGTGCTCTCTTTTTTTTTAAAGGGCAGAGAGAAGAAGAAAAAAAAACAGGTTGGCAACGTTGCAGCGTGCCAGTGAATCCAATAAAGATTCACCTCATTCTTCCCCGTTCTGCTGGTCCTTGGATTTCTAAAAGACCCTATAGGTTCTTTTGAAAGACCTAAGGGCAAAGGAACTAACTGGAAGTGTGGGGAAGGGGAACGGAGTTTGGGCCCTCTCTCTGTGTGTGTGTGTGTGTGTGTGTGTGTGTGTGTGTGTGTGTGTGCGCGCGAGCCATGCATCAGAATACTAATGGTTTGTGACTGATGCGTCCCCAGAGACTTTCGCTGGCGATAGAAGAGGGCAGATTTGAGGAGACACCAGAGTTTTAAAAAACAGGAGGGGTGGGGTGTAGGGGGGGTTGCCCTAACATCAGTGGTTGTTTCACAAGCACAGAGCAGTGAGGTCTGAGAAAAAATCACTGATAAGCCCATCAGATGAAAGAGCAAAGCCATGCAGAGAGCGAGCGGCTTGGTGGAGAGGAGATGGAGCACAAAACCGACAGAGTGAGATGAAGATAAAGAGTGTGAAGAAAAGAAAAGTGTTTGTGTGAGTGTTCAGAAGGAGGTAAATAAACCAGAATGATGCTATCTGATCTTCAGTCTTTTACCATGTCCAAAACAGAGATATTCAGCCATCGCTCTCAACAGAGTTGAAGGCACAGATAAGCATGAAGAAGGACAGAAGAAAGGGATGAAAGAGAAATTGGAAAAAGGAGAGGATCCTTGCTGCCTCCCTCCAAGAACACTGCATAGATGCACGTCCTGCCTTATGTGCCCATAAACAGTAAAGAAGTCTCGGTTTGTTGATCACTGGCTGCAGTTGGAGCAATGCCCCGATTCAAACACTTCAAAATGCAATGGGAAAGACATGGATTTGGAGCAGAAACCCCATTTGATCCCTGGATGACCCTGCAAGCGTGTATGCAGACATCCAGCATGTGTCGATTAAACACCGAGTGGACCAGGAGATTATGGCCGAGACTGACACTAAAAAAAACTATTAACAGAAAAGTAGGCAGAGAGAGAGAGAGAGAGAGAGAGAGAGAGAGAGAGAGAGAGAGAGAGAGAGAGAGAGAGAGAGAGAGAGAGAGAGAGAGAGAGAGAGAGAGAGATAGCGAGTGAGATAGCAAGCGAGAGAGAGAGAGAGAGAGGGAGAAAGAAAATGTGTGCATTCGTATTTGTGTGCATAGTGATGCAGGCGCCTGAGAGGCACTGCTGTGTGTTGCCTCAGCTGCACTCAATCAGCACGGAAGGCGGCGGTGTGTGTGTGGTGTGAGAACGAGGCTCCTCGTGAAATCGGAACTCTCAGTCTAAGGCCTTTCATCTGCAGAGCTGTCCGAAACACGAGTCGAGATAACGCCTCAGCACAACGCTGCCATGTCGACTGTGTGTGTGTGTGTGTGTGTGTGTGTGTGTGGTGTGGTTGGTGTGTGCCATGCTAAGCGCTTCGCTGTGAGGTGCAGGGCTGACAGCCTCAGCCACCAAGACTACTGCTGTGTGTGGGCTCAGAGGGGCGATGAGCCAATGAATACTGATCAGTGAGCAGACACTGACACACACGGACACACAGCACCACTCAAACAACCAAGCCTCTACTGCGGTGCGAGAACATTTCTACAAAATAACTTGAGGACCCCCCCCCCCCCACACACACACACACACACACACACACACACACCATGCAGTTGGCCTAAAAACAGATGTTCCAGTGGACAGTTTCTGACTGTAAATCAATGGTGCAGAATAAATACAGAGATGGCAAGCCATCACTGTAGCATATCATAAAACACAGTACATAATATGCCATTGAGATGTCCTACTAAAACACTTATAACTTATCATACATATTTGGCTCTGAATGACTGCAAATCACTGATCAATCTGAAAAACAGGATGCACTAAAAATAAAACAGAAAAAAAAAGTTTATTTGAAGGACCTAATCGTATCACTGTAATCATCAGCAACAAAAATAGTTCATGTCTACCAGATGTTAGCAAGGGGAGCTAATGTTTAGCTTTAATGCGCGTCATATGGCACGGTGCCTTTGCCAGCACGTGATAGCCAAATCCACAGACGGCTACCCCTGCTTGGAGCAATGGCAGGAAGCTAAGCTGTTGATTAATCCACTCAATATCATATCCTGCAGGGCTGACTCACCCATAAGGCAGAGGGACAGCAAAAAAGAGGGGGAAAAGGAGAAGTGGGAAAAAATAACAATCACACACACACACACACACACACACACACACACACACAATTCCATCCAGAGATTACGGGGCACACACACACACACAGATCAGATATTCCTTCTAGGCTCATTCAAATTTCCTGAGCACTACCTACAATGGAGTCATCAAAGCTAGTTATCCATCATATCCTTGGCATCCAACCTCAGGCGGAATGCCACTCAATCTTAGTTCCGTTTTCATCCCCACCAGTAGTCAAGTAATTTTAGAACGAGGCAGCTAGATTCAAAATGGCAAAACAAATAAAAATTTCATTACGACCCTGATGAGAGCGATACTGAGGCTTTTTCTCTAAACAAATACCAAGCACTTCCTCCATCAGAGGTTCTCTAGAGCACCAATTGAGGTCAGTGCCTCTTTGAAGTCAGCATGTAAGAACACAGTGCAAAATCAGAATAATTATGATGTTGTACGTGCACACACACACACACAAAATCATGTCGGAAGGCCTACCAATTTCCCCATCACAGGGGACTACTGAAGACTCACAGACAGTCATGCTGCTCAGTCAGTCCGTAACAGCAAATGAGAACCACACGTCAGAGAGCATATGATGCAGATTGAGGAAACAAAATAAAAAAAACTAACCCTAGCTTACAGTCAGAAAGAAAATGTCTCATATCCTGACAAAGAGATGGATAGCTACATATGGCCTGCCACAGGGGATGACCCGAGAGGAACGTTTGGGAACAAAACTCTATAAATCGGCCGATTCAACACAGGCTTCTGCCACCCCCACCATCCTCTACACACACACACACACACACACACACACACGTTATAAACAGTGTAGAGAGAATAAATCCACACACACAGGCAGGGGACCGCCGTCTTCCGGAAAAAAAAAATCATGGCTGTATCCTGATTATCCGCCTGCTGCAGCGATGGCCTTGGAAACCGGTTCAAAAGATGTCTTTATTGCCACGGTTCGAGGGCCAGCAACAGGCCTCTGAAAGAATTTGCCCCCCTTACCCGTCCTCAACCACCCCTCCCCATTGCAGAGGGTGATCTCGGGGCAGGATGACATGCATTCTTCAGGGGGGTGAACCCAGCTCCCCCGTCGGCCTGACTGTTCCAGCCATCTCATTACTTTCCATTTAAAGCCCTCCCCTGCGCTTTTTCTCCTCCTCCTCCACTAGTGCCTCAAAGCTAGCAGAACTACCCACAAGACACATTTGGGAGAACACAACCTCCTATTTCATACGCCCAACAAAACCAAGTACAAGGACCAAAAACAAAAAGGGGTATACAAGGGTATTTTCTTTTTCCCCCATTTCTGCCTAAAACGCAATCTTACAGCAAAACATTAGCTTGGTTCTTAGAAAAGGAAGTCAACAGACATAATCACAAGATGGACCAGTCCCTAAAAAACAGAGAAGCCTCTGGATTTGCATGGCTGAGATAACGTTTACTTTGCCTTCAAAAAGAAGATGAGCTATTTCACTGGCCTCCCAGCGTAACCACCCAGCACATTAATAGAGCTACTTCCCTCAAGCGCTCCCCCACTGCTCCAGGGAGGCAGCATAGGCAGGGAGATGGGAAACGCTGGAGGTAAAAACACCTGTTGCAAATCCTTCAAAACCATGTGTAGTGCAAAACACCAAGCATTACAATGCAATCTACTGGGATATGCTGACTTGACATTCTTGATAACATACACTACTGAGCCTGGGCCATTTATTTCATAACAAGTCCACAAAGAAAGTTTCATCTGACAAAAAAACAACAACAACAACAACTACTACTGACAACTGTATAATGCGCTGGCCACTATCTTTTTATCCCCAAATCATAGAAGTGCATTTACAACATAATTAAATAATAAACTGATCAATACTTGATATACAGATCACCACTTGTCATTCAATATAGAAAAGTAGGTCAACAACAGTGGGTCCCATTGATTTTGCCACACAGACCCCGATGGTCACACTTGACCACTGCTGAGCTTTAGACGCCTGCCTTTTCTCCAGCGCGTCTGCCGATGACAGTGTAGCGGACTGTGACTATGAAGCTATGCAGATCACAGCCATATCTCCCTTTTGATGTGCAAACCACACATCTGGCTGCACAGCATGCCCCCACATCAGGGAGAGAGTGGGGGGAGAAAAATGCTTTTTTTTTTTTAACCTCCACTCTCCAACCCAACACTGGCATTCTATAAACAAGCTGGAAAGATAATGTGTTTTTAACTGCTCGGGTATGGGATGGATAGACAAGCTGTGAGCAGTAAGAGAGATAATTGAGTCAATGCAACAAGGGAAGCTTCATTAAAAAGTCTGATTAAGGGATTTTCTCTTTAGGGATTTTCTCTTTAGAAGAAAGCTAAAACATGTTGACACAAGTTGATTACAAAGTACTCAAAGCAAAAGACATGTGAGCCAAAAAAGCACCGTTAAAACTGACAGCAGGACTATTAGATGCAAAATACTCAAGAACACTAAGGCCCTTGGGGAGGTTTGTACTGCAAACATCTCTCATCCAAATTCAAATGAAACAAAACCACTCCCTGGCTGTGCATACGCCGCAGTGTGAGAACGTGAACACACCCCAGCGAGAGACAAACGCAGCACCATGAATCAGCTTCAGCAGGGCCCTGGTAGAATTTCAGACCGAGTGTGTGTGTGTGTGTGTGTGTGTGTGGGAGAGCAGGAGGAAAACACTGGAGTATAGGGAGATGTCAAACATGCAAGCTATGCGGCTGGGCAGCGCCAGCTTCATCCACCCCCACTGCCCACTGCCCCCCCCCCCCTCCCAGCGTCTGCAACACGGACTCTGACCGCACCACACCCCCACCGGCCCCTGGTGCCTAGACGGAGGAAATGCTCGCAAACCCAAACCACTCATTACTCCAAACCAGAGAAGCCCCGGCCATTTTTTTTCTTTCTTTTTGAACCATCAGCACCCAGGCCTGGGTGAGCTAGGAGAGTTCCGTCATGTGAGCTCTTGGTCCCAGTGGCGGAGGGCAAGGCGGACGGGTCGGCAGGGTGGTTTGCTGACAGGCAAATCTGAACTGAAGGGCAGTGACCAAGACAGTCAGACAGATTTGACAGCTCAACAGCAGCAGACCTCTCTCGAGTGCAACACGCCCTGAATGACTCAGGCTTCAGCGAGTCTCGCTGGTCACTACTCCACCACTCTTTCCCCCCCTCTCTCCATTCAATCCTTACAACATTTGTCTGTCTGTGTTTCTTTCCCTCTCTCTCTGTCTCTCTCCCCTCTATGTTCCTGAGCCTATTACTGCTTGCCCCCTCTCTCCCCTGCTTTCCACACCCCCTACCTCATACATTATCTCCCTCTCACTATCTGTCACTTTCCCTCGCTCTTCCATCCCACTCCCTCCCCTATCCTGCTTTCCATCCATCCATTCTTTCCCTCCCGCTCTCTCTCTCGGCAGGGCAGTGCCTGACAGTGCCAGTCACCCCAGAAGCCGTGCTGTCTGCAGCAGCTCAAAGCCCTGATTCTACTGTACGCTCGCTCGCCCCGTCGTCGCTGACAACAACGCCAGCCAGTGCTGCCGCCGCTGCAGAGAGAGAGAGAGAGAGAGGCCTGCACGACGTCACCGAGAGGAATGTGCAGTATTTAAAGCCTTATCGCAGCAATGGCTGCTAGCTTTTATCATGCTCAGAAGAACACTGCGTTAAAAAAGAAAACACACTCTGCATCACCAAAACCACTTCCCCCACTCATTACTCAAAAATTAGCAACACCGTGAAATCAATAGTTCATTTCGTGGTGACTCAGCGACTTGGGAAATTAAACCAAACAGTGAGAGAGAGGAGCAGAGAGAGAGAGAGAGAGAGAGAGAGAGAGAGAGAGAGAGAGAGAGAGAGAGAGAGAGAGAGGAGCAGAGAGAGAGAGAGAGAGAGAGAGAGAGAGAAAAATCAGAACTTCAGAGCTATGATAATCCACTGACAACCCACAATGATTTCTCGGTGGAGAAAAAAAAAAAACTATGCAGCAATCCAAAATGGGGTTCCATTAGGAGAAGCATACACACAATGGCACACTCAGCACCATCAAAACAACATAAACCTTCTTGCTTGACCGGGGATAAAGTTCAGAAATGGTGCTTTATAAATCTGTGCAGACCGTTCAGTCTCCGCACGCCCTCCCATTCAGAAATCCAGCCGACCGCGCAAGCCGCCGACCAACATGCACTTTGTTTTCCCCAATTTTAAAAAGGATACACTTTGATGGCTCCGGACTTGGTGCCAATGGCCATAAGCTGCAGCTTTGGATCGTAGGCCAAAGCGCTGGGTTGGTTAGGGAATCCATGTTCGACAGTCTGATGAGAGAGAGTGACAAAAAGAGAGAGATTAACTATTTTGATCATTTAATGTCACCTGCAACAGACAGACAAAATACAAACCGGTACAAACATACACATAATAGAAGTACTGGCCAGCTTTGACAATCAAAAAAGGGAACAATATCAGCTGTAAGTACTGAGTTCCACCATGACTCATAAAACAAAACATATTAGAACCTAAGGTTTATTACAACATCCAGACAGGAGAGGGATTTCCTTCATCACAGGGGAGGCCAGCAATACAAAAGGTGAGGGATGACCTCAATAAAATAGTGATATAACTCAGTTTTTTGTCCCCTCTAGACAGAACAGACCCAAGATAAACTCGTTCTTTTGCTCAAGCTGTAAAGTGGCCAAGGTGGGGGCAGCAGCTGTTCAGGCAGAGGTGCTAGTCTCTGACGCTGATGGGGATAGGACTGCCTTATGACATTTCACACTGTGTCAGGGCGCGCTCCCTGGCTGGCATTACCGTTGCCATCAACGCTCAGCACCACTGACAGTTCAACAGACAAAAAACCGATGGCAGAAAATAGACGCAGTGAACACACACACACGACTAAAATACGTGCACACAAATCCGGAGTGTCAACGTAACTCACAATAAGTCACCCCTGGGGCGTTTTTGACACTTTGCCATGAAGTTCATGGCTGCCTAATGTGTGCCAGTCCAACCCCACTGACCTCGCTGGCCGTGTGTGCGCGGTCCTGCGAACGGCCCTGATCATAAAGAACAAGCCCCTACCCCGAGCACCCCCCATTCTCTCTTCTTAACCAGGCCGGGCAAAGTTTTATCTGCCAATAACTAGTACTCGTGTACCGTGTTTTTGTGGGGGACCACTTCGACACTTAACCTGGTTGTTATTCCACATCTTCAAAACAAGCAAACTTAAAGCACCTCAAGCTATTATAACTAGTCTAGTGGACTCGCCCGATGACTGTATAGGGCTATTACATCCTTCCAATATCAGTTAAAAACTGCTAATGTTTTCAGTCACCCCAGAAAAGAATTCTGCACTAGCAGAAAACTCTGTTTCTTTCTAAAGTGGCAGTAAATTAATCCCTCCAAAAGCTTAGTCCCTTATCATGCATAATAGCCTAATGATATTTAAGTGGGTTAGGCCTAGGCTACTTCTATTCTTGTGCATAGCTAAAGGTTTTAACAATTACGATTGCCCAGAAAAGACAAAAGCTTAAGGAAGACGAATGACAAGCATCTGAATTTGCATCTGAATAGTCCGCTTATTAAATTATTTCAGACAACAGAACCCAAGACTTTAAAGTACCAAACACAACGGTACTCTGGATAACAATAGTAACAGATGGACACAACTCGTTCTCGAGGATTTTGGTATTCGGTCTGCAAACTTTGCCGCAGTTACTGCTGTGGACCTGCGAATAATTAAATAATTATCATGTCTAGCGGTAGGACATGGTTGTATCACACCAATTCAGACAGGCTAAACCAAATACCCAAACTATTGAATAATTTTGTTAGGTTATTAGCGTCTATGTTGTTGTCTACGTGTGAATGTAGCCTATCAACCGGGCCCTTGTTTTTAAATGTTGCAAGGCGCGGTGATTGTAACAATTCACCCACGAATAATTTTCGCGGACATTGACATTGATTGTATTTCCTGCGTAACAAACATGCTGATTCTATGTTCGTAACGAAGGAGACCAAACCTCAAACCTCAAAAATATTTTGTCAAACAATTTTGTTGCAACTCGACACCGCATGCATGCTTTCAGGGAGGGGGGGGGGGGGGCGACAAACCCCCGAATATTTCACCCGTACCTTATTGAATGCAAAGAGGTCCTGTTTGATCTTCTCTCTCTGGGGATCGTTCCCCTGCCTCCTGAACCTAAACTTCATCATCCTGAAGCCGGCAGAAAAGAATTAAAACGGCCGAGTCCCAGATGATAGATTCCGTTACGTTTGAATCAAAGTACTCCCATGCAGCCTCCCGTTTCTATTGTATTCACTTCTACACCGCTGCAAGTACTGGGGCAGTGTTATGCAGTTTGACCATAGGCAAGTTCACAGGATCCACGTCGATGAGATCCAATCAGAGGAGAAGAAACTGTGACCAATCCACCAAAACACACCCATAGCTGTACGGAGAGCTGGAAAATCAGTTCTGGAGTAGGTTATTGGGGAATGGAATATTTTTTAACCGGCAAGGTGCCAGTTGAATTGATGAAAAGTTGGCAATCCCAAACCGAAACGATTGGCCCCAATGAGGTGTATTTCAATATAGCCGATTATTGCATTTTAACACAGTTTCGCTTGTAAAATATCAGGGTATCAATCCTTTTTTAAGAACACTGTTTTTGTGAATGAAAAGTGATTTATGCCACATGGCCAAAAGTTTCATAGGTTTACATTAATTGAGACTCTGACTGACAATATTCAAATCACAAATTAATTCAGACAATATAGCATTTTTGAATGCATTTATATTTGTTGATAAAGGTATCGATTCTCTTGATCACATAAAATGACAATAATATAATTTTGTACATAAACATCCAAACATAGTGCAAATACCTAAATCCTTGTGTAGGTATAGACTACTATGCACATTTACAATGAAAACACTAAAATATGGCATTCTGGTAGCCTACTGTTACAACATAGATTTTGTGGAGTAGTACAGTACATAGGAACATAGAAATCAGGTATTATGTATTTACACTTATCACAACGTATCCAATATATGTTTGATTGGAGGTAGACACAGTTGTTGTTCAACATTTATAAACATTTACAGTTTAAGGTGGGTTGAGAGTCAGACCAATGGGTTGGTTGATTGAGGCAAAAATGGGATTGTCCTGCTAAGTTCCTGGATTGACTTACAGTCAGCCACCCAGACCACAGCTGGCCCGATTCAGAACTAGATGAAATCTGGTTCTTTTTTTCATTTACTGGACACTTTTACCCAAATCAACTTGCATTATAGGGATTGGGATTGCTTTTTTTAACCTGTATAGCAAGTGTGTTACCAGTTAAATAAGCCTATGGTACAGTGATAGAGTGACTGTTTGGACCTTACTCCCTGTCTGGTTAGTTACACCTTGGGAGATCCCCTCGAATCTCACAGGTTTTCCTCGTCAGGTCGATGAGTCCCACAGTGTGTCGTGTCGTGGTGTGACACGGACGGGCGTAACGTGTGAGGGCTGCATCACAGGAGCGTGATCTCGCTTGGGGGAAGGGTCAGTCGCTTCTCCCGCACGGACAGCAGGTTCTCCATATGCATGGCGATGACTCGACACAGCTCCAGGCTCTGCAGGGGCCACAGGCATGACCGTGAGTCACACAGCACAGCACAGCACAGCACAGCACAGCACAGCGCATGAACACGGACATATACAGGTCATTTCAGGGAGGCAATCTATCATCTGTGAGCTCAGTAAGCTGACACAGTTTTAATATGTGTTCATGTGTGAGTTAGTGAATGAATGGGAGAGTGTGGGTGGGAGTGTGCATGTATATGGATATGTGAGTATGAATGAGTATGTGAATACACATCTGCCTGTGGAATGTGTGTGTGTGTGTGTGTGTGTGTGTGTGTGTGTGTGTGTGTGTGTGTATGTGTGTGTATGTGTGTGTCTCTCTCTCTCTCTCCCTCTCTCAGGTTGCCCTCACCTGGTCCAGCTGCAGTTGAGTGATCCTCTGAGACATCAGGTCCCCCAACTTAATCTCCACGTATGGGTAACTGGAGCCAGCTGTGGGCCTCTGTGTACGAGTGGACTGCACCTCCTTCAGCGAGAACTTCACCAGGATCTCCTGTGGGGAAGAGAGGCCCAGACATTCAGCCCGGCTCTGGGCTCTCAGGCTACTCTCGAGGTCCAATGGAGAAAACCACTCAACCTTGACCTGGCGTCGGATCTATTCTTGACGTGTGTTTATTCTATTTAATTTATTGTTTATCTTTCCAGGAAGGTCCCATTGATATATAATAACCCTTCTGCCAGTCCTGGTCAAGATGGGCCGCAAATGAGATAGAACAAAACCTTTCACACAAACATACAGAGACAGATAACACATAATAATAACATAAAATACAAACTAAAACACAAAAATGCCACATTGTGTATCATGGTCACGGGAAACTATTGAATACTGGGAATATTTGATCTTGTTGTGCAGTAATTCAGGGAACAGAGACATTGTTGTGGGTTTGTGTTTTTGGTTTACATTTGTAATTTATGACGGTGGGTTGTCTTTGGACAGATTACAATGTAATCATTGATATCCATGACATCCAGCAACACTGTGTGTCCAAGCACACACACACACACACACACACACACACACACAAAAGTACGTACACACGTACACACACACACACACACACACACACGCACGCACACACACACACACACACACACACACACACACACACACACACACACACACACACACACACACGCACACACATGCATATGCACACACACACACACACACACACACACACACACACACACACACACACTGAATATGAGTTTCTTTGACCCACGTGAGTGTCCTTGTTGACAAAGTTGAGGCCATTTTCATTGACCGCCAGGATGCAGGGAGTATCTATAGCGCTGTTGCTGCTGCTCTGGATGTAGAAGAACGAGGAGCCGAACATCGGGAATGCACTCACCAGACCTAAAGAGAGACAGACACACACACAGCCACACACACACACGCGCACGCAAGCACGCTCGCACACACAGTCACGCACACAGTCACGCACACACGCACACGCACACATGCACACACACACACACACACACACACACACACACACACACACACACACACACACACACACAATCACTGGGGAGCTTGGAGATGCTGATTGTGCAGTTATGTCATCTTAAAAAAATACACAAGATTCTTAAGTTAAGTTACATCATAATTTCCCTGATTAAACAATATAAAAATAATCATTTACAAAATGAAAACTAAGGCTCATGAAAACATTCCTGGACAATTTATAGCATTCCTGGCATGCCTCCCCAAACCGCTACAGTCTTAAACTGTTCTTTTGAAGCCGACCTCTGCATCCCATCTAGTTTAGCCGCCACTACGTCCTGTTTACAGAAAATCATATGACTCTCTCAGACATCAGTTTACTGACTCAAAACACAAGAGTTCCGATGCTGTACAATGTACCAAAGGTTGAGTAGGAATTACAAATGTTTAGTTTTTAAGCCCTAATTTACTGTAAATGGCAGGGCAAAGTGTCAGGTCTATCAACTAGTAGAAGTAATGTTCTTGTGCATGAACTATAGCTTTCGTGTGGCATAGAACACTGACTCATTAGTGTTTAAAAGTGCTTAAAAAGTCCTTCCTCATGGTGTTCAATTAGCAAACTGACTTAGCCCATCCTCACTCAGATTAGGGCCCCTTGTGTGTGTGTGTGTGTGTGTGTGTGTGTGTGTGTCTGTGTGTGTGTGTCTGTGTCTGTGTGTGTGTGTGTGAGTGTGTGTCTGTGTGTGTGTGTGTGTGTGTGTCTGTGTGTGTGTGTGTGTGTGTGTGTGTGTGTGTTTACCGAGGAACTGGGCCCGGGCCTGGTGCGGGCTCAGTGGCTGGACCTGCTGCATGTGCTGGGTGATGAGGTTGAGCCACTGCTGGGGCCGCTGCTCTGTGTACAGCTGCTGGGGGACGTAGTCCTGGACCTCATGGCTGACCGGGAGGGAAGGAACACATTATCACATACAGTATGACTCACACTGACTTAGTGACTGAGCTCTTACTGTTATTGTTGGTAAATATAGACTGGGGAACTGGTATGAACTTCATCACATTGCGCATGTCTATGTGCATGGAAAGGGGTGGGGGTGGAGATTTCCTGTTATCTATGGAAAGCTAAGGTCCTAAAGGCTAGAATTCTCTAAATTTTCTCCAAAATGGTTCCACCTTGAATGAGAGCTAAAATGCTTCCATCTTGATTATCCCTAGATCAAACCTGCTAAAAAGTTGAGAACCAAAAAATCTCAAAAAGATTCTTCTAAGACCCTATCCAACACAGTTTTGAAGAACATTTTGGGCTGGGTTCATGGATATGACATTTCTTGACTAAAACAAAAAAACCTCTACTGCAAAAGAGCTGTTATCTTAGGACTAGGCTTAATCCATGTCTGGGAAATTGGCCATTTTAGTTCTTCTGGATAAATGCCATGCTATAGGTGTTTTTTTCTCTCTAAATGTATGGTCCACACGTCATTTGCCAACATCATGGCGTACTATGTCCAGCAATCAGAGCTATGGCCATTTGCATTTTGAAAGTGTGTTGTTGACCTACACAGTGGGGAGGTAGGCCGACTCCTTGGCCCGATGCTGAAGGGCGGCCAGTTTAGCCACTTGCTGAAGCTGCTGGTCACTGAGTCTCCCTTGTGGCACAACGTTGAGCAGGCCTTTCAAGTAGTCCGGGTATATCTGCAGTGTTTGAAGCAGGCCATAGGATTAAGTCTATGCATGTACAGTAAGTCTGTGCACAGTCTCTAAAGCATTGCTTTCATGCATGTGTGGCCTTAATAAATGAGTCTGAAATAAGAATGTTCTCGAGATGGCTACCTGATTGTAATGCATGGAAACGCTAAGTTCGTTGTCAAACTTGAGTGGCTGGGTCCAGATCACCCTCCTGAACCAGAGGCTGTAGTTGCTGTCGATAGGCTCGGCTTCGGTGGTGATGTCCAGAATGTACTCGCGCTTGTTCAGAGGGCGAACATTCTGGCCTGCATGAAACATGTCAAAACTTAATCGTCTGTCTGAACGAAAGGGCTGTTTTTAAAGCCTTGAGATGTTTAAAGGAGATTTCTGGCTATTTTTCACATAGATCTGTTCTTCGAGGTCATTTTTTTTCCGTACCGACAGTACTTGGTGACCTCCAGGAACAGAGATGTATGTAAAAAATGGCTGGAATTCTCCTTTAAGCAGCCAGGCATCATACCTCTGTTGACCACCACGAATATGGCATATTCATCCATGGCCTCAAGCTTGTTCAGACCTATCTCATAGCATAGCTCTTCAATGGCATCCAAAGCAACCTGAGTGAGAGAGGATCATGGTAGTATTCAGACAAAGTCATTTCTCTTTTTCTCTCTCCCTCCTTTTCTCTCTTTCTGTCTCTCTCTGTCTCTCTTCACTGTATGAAGGATGCTTACTGAACAAGTCTTTATTTTCAGGTGTCGCTCGATTCCGCCAGGTAATAGAAACAGCTGCCTCTTAGAGCTCCTTCCAGCCTTTGAGAACAAAAGAAACATGAACACAACAGTTGGATTGGATGGACTATCTATATAGGCTCTCAAAGCAATGTGCTTGCAGGACAAAGGTATCATCCACTGACCAACATAGCCTTCAGTTCCATGCCATTTGGAGGCTCAATGCGTCCACCATACTGGAAAGTCTTCCTCAGATTCTGCTCACATGCATTAGCGATCCCTAGTTATTTTACAAAACAACCAGTTAAATCCCCACAAGGTAACGGCAACATAAACATGTTTAAAACAACAACAAAAACAAGTACACTGTGCACAAGTGCACAAGTGAAATATTCTAGTGCTAAGTTACGACTAGCTAAGACAGGTGTGCAGATACACAGCAAACAGCAGATGAACTCCGTCCTACCTTGGTAGTGTATGCCCTGATTAGCGTGCACGTCCATCAGGTACTTGAGCAGGCAGGGCTTGAGCACCTCGGAGCAGCGGTAGTAGGCCGTGAGGATGTACAGGAGCCTCCAGCCCCTCTGGCAGCTGTCCCTGCGCCGGCAGCCGGAAAGAAAAAGAGAAAAAAGGAAAACACCCAGATCAGCTAAATCACCATCGCAGCAGGGTTGCGGCAGCGAGGGTCAACCCTGCTCCCGGGTGAGCGCCCAGGCATTGAATTATTGATGACCCCCTCTCCCCCCCCCCCCCCCCCCCCACTTCCCCTGCGTCTGATTAGAGAAACATGCCAGATTTAAAGGCACAAAAAAATATTTGTTGTTGTTTGTTATCAGAAAACACAAATGCGTCTGTGTTTACAACACATGGTTTCATGTTGAAGTACAGAGCATTTCCCAATGCATTCTATGTATTCTATTCTATTCTAATGCATATTGTTTGACTTTTTATTTGAAGTCTTTCATATTCTGCCCTGGAAAATCTCCAGAAATGTATAAAAAACACCTGAAACAAAGACTGGCACGTAACATATGACTTAAGAATGTACAGGAACATTTGGGAACATTTTGTTCTTTCTGTTTTGGTATATAATTACAGCAGTGTTTGTTTTTCATTTTTTTGACAGAAAAAAACTATGCTTCATGTTTTATGTTTTGTGTTACAATTATCTGTTCATTACATTTATCCAAAGCAGCTTACAGCAGTAGAAAAACATATAAGATACAGTGTAGAGGAGACCTTAGCTGGGAATTACCATCTGTATCTGTCAATACCAGTACTAGAGAATAGGAAAGCCTACATTATAAGTACTAGTCACAAGTGTGGTAGGAGGAGAAAGTGATAGAAAGTGGTATCTGTTGTAACAGTCTAGAGCAGTGGTTTTAACTGATCTGGCTTTAGGACCCACAATTTCCCATGTTCATTAAGTCGTGAGTCGCGACCCATATATTTTTTTTAGCAATCAAGCCAATGGATACGGTGAGCTACATGTTAAGACATGCAAGTGCCTGTAGGCCTTCTTGTTTGGAGCATGCTTATGTTTGGTATTACATTTGTGAAGTCTTCAACTGATGTCACCTTTCAAAGCACTCGCCAGGTATGCCTTTAACAGGGGTGCTTTGTTTGCATGTGCCATTTTCTCTCATGTGCTAGCAATTCAGTGAACACTGCACACTGGGGTTTCTGTCCCATTTTGTCTCAATTTAAGTGAATCCATATCCTACTTCAAATATTCAGGGTCGTAGCCTACTTGCGTTTACTGCTAAAATGATGTCTAACATGACCTGTCACATAAACATTGTCTATGTCCATGGCAATGACTGACGTAGAAATAAAGTCTATCAAAATAAAGGTCCAATATTAGATCTGATAAGATAGCATTTTAAATGAGTGATTTAAAAAAACACACAAGCTCTGTGACCCAACCAGAACGGTTCCGTCCCGACCCACCAGTTAAGAAATACAGGTCTAGAGAATGCAGGACCTGATCAGGGATCGTCCCTGTGAGTAGTATCTGGCCAGGAGGCCATGAGGGAAGAGAAAACAACCAACAGGGGAGATTAGAGGGGAGAGTACTATACTGTTAAACTGAATGGAGGTAAGTAGAAAAAGAGACAGAGCCACTGAGCGAGGAGGAGAGCTGTACGTTTTGGAGCTGGTGTTCCCCGTGATCTGCTTCAGGACCTGGCAGTAAGCTTCATCCCGCATCAGTCCAAACTCTCCACTTAGCTGTGAGGGAGATTTAAAATATCAATGGATTGACTTCTCACTGAACAGAAGAACACTTGCCTTCATCACTGTGTCTTCAGCACTGAGCAGTTTGAAGTATTCTTTCTACTTGAGTAAATATATTTTAGGCAGTTTAAAGACATATTGTACCTTAAGAATAGTGCTGACGACCTCCTGTTCGGTTTGCCCCTTCATTGGATAGTCCCCCATAAACTTCATAATTGCTAAAAAACAAAAAAAAATATAGGGGTGTTTGGCTATCTCAACATGTGTGTTCATTCACAAGCAGTGAAGTATTCCAGAAGTATTTGTTAAAAATAGCATTTCATTATTATTTGAGTGTTGAGACAGACTAATGGAAAGTTTGGGCTGCTTTTTGCCGTTAACAAGAACTGTCTTATAACTGTTTACAAGTGTTTCTTTATTCTGTTAATTGCTGCCACATTCAAATAAAACATTTCAACGAGCTCCGCCAAAGAAAATAAAAAAGGCCCACAGCCTACCCAGGAACATGTCAGCCGCCACTTTATTCATATTTTCGTCTGTAAAATCGATTAAAGATTCCTGGATGGGAGACTGTGGAGAACACGATAAACAGATGAAACGATCATCTAATACCAGACGTCTGAAGAGGCTATGGAGGAATGACACCTTGAAAAGTGTCAAAACATTTGAATATTGCATATTATATAATCAGAACAAACTGTGTGTATTATATAAGACATTTTGAAATCAGAGAGATATTTACAATATTACAAACACTGTCATTATACTGTGTATGTTTCATGAGTGCACCCCTATATGGTTATGGTTATATGATTTAGCCCAGTTTGTCCAAAGCGACTTTAAAACAAAACAATACAATAGTTAAAAAATAACAATGAACAATTGTTGAAAAATGTTGGTATAACTACATTAAGGAAAATAGCAATAATAAACAATAATGAAATATCAATGACCAAAAGCCTAATGAAAATAAACAATTACCATAATATACAAACCATAACTTATAAGAACCACTTAAAATATATCAGCATGTATAGAGTATTATATCATGTTATGTCAAGGTATAATTTCCACTAAGTTGCTCCGGGGACAATGGCCCTTGTAATGACATACTGTGCGACTGTAAGTCGCATTAGATGTAAGTGTCTGCTAAATGAATAGATGTAAATGTAATGTAAATTTGTAGCACCTTGGAGAATTTCACCATCTCAACAGGTTCCCTTGGCTCTTTTCCTTTTTTCGTTCTCTGTTTGTAGGAGTCACTAGAAAACACACATTTGGACATTCTCAAAGGTCTTTCAAAATGTTATTATGAATGGTTCAGCAAATCCCATGCAGCCTTCAACAGACAGACTGACCTGCCGCCTCTCTGCGCCTCTCGGAAGTACTTCTTCGCAAACTCCACCATGTTGTATTGGCTGTCATGCAGTATCCTCTCATCAACATCCATGCTACTGTAGCCAGGGTAGGTCTCAGTGTGCTCACTTGATGGTGCAGCCACCTAATGGTGAAAAGCAGTACTACATATTTACATTTACATTTATTAATTTGGCAGAGGCTTTTATCCAAAGCGACTTACAACAATAGAATAACATTCATGCTACAGAGCTACAGCTACAGTGCAGAGGACACCATAGCTAGGAATTACCATTGCATCTGTCAATACTAGTATTAGAGGATAGGAGTGCCTATATTTTAAGTATGAGTCAAAGTATGGTAGGAGGAGAAGTGAGAGAAGAGGAGGTAAAGGAGAGAAGAGAGGTAAGTGGATAAGAAGGAGGTAGAGGAGGGGAGAGCATGGTAAGTGTGTATTAGGTGTGTGAGGTTGCCAGAAGTGCTAAGAGAGCAGGTATTCTTGGAAGGGTAGTGTCTTCAAGAGTTTTTTGAACACAGAAAGGGATGCCTCTGCTCTGGTGGGACTTGGCAACGACTTTTCATCGGCAACAATATTAAACCAACCAACAATATAAAATATTAAGAAGAGCTCTTTTATGAGTTAAATCGAAACAATGTTACCGGCCTTTTGTCAGAATCTGAGGCCAGGCTATGAATAGAATCCCAGACATAATTTGAGGATTTAGGTATGCACGTGTGTTTCAGGCATAGTGCAAGCAATAATCTCTGACTGATAGTGCGCAGAACTTGTGCATTTGAGAGCGCTCTCTCGCTGCTATAGACAGTAATGTTTCATGTAGCGTTCATGTCAGTTAATATTAATTAACATTTAAAAACATGTTCAATTGTATATATTTTCATATATAAGTTGCACCTGACTATAAGTCGCAGGACCAGCCAAACTATGAAAAAAAGTGTGACTTATAGGAAAATACAGTACTAGAGTAGTCAAAGTATGGTAGGAGAAGAAGTGAGAGAAGAGGGAAGGAGGGGAGAGAGGGAAGTGGATAAGAAGGAGGTAGAGGAGGGGAGAGCATGGTAAGTGTGTATCAGGTGTGTGAGGTTGCCAGAAGTGCTAAGAGAGCAGGTATTCTTGGAAGGGTAGTGTCTTCAAGAGTTTTTTGAAGACAGAGAGGGATGCCCCTGCTCTGGTGGGACTTGGCAGATCGTTCCACAGAATCAAGTACAATTATACCACACCAGCCAGTCCTGGCTAAGACACATTTTCCAGCATGTTGAAAGATCTAGATGAGCTCATTAGGTGCTCGGTGTGTGTGTGTGTGTGTGTGTGTCCCTAACTGATGACCCGTTACCTCTATAGAGCGGTCCAGCTCGTGGGCTGCAGCGGAGGAGCCTACGGCAACGGCCACTGTGGCGGACGCCGCCACACGCCCCTGCTTGTTCTTGGGCTCCTCTTTCCTGTCCACAGGGAGGTGGATGAAGTCCGGCGCCGCCACCGGCTGCACAAACTCCACGGGGAAGACTCCCGCACGGCCGTGGACCGCACCAAACTTCCAACCTTTGGCATGCCAAAGAGTGAAGAATGGGGAAATATGGTAGGTCAGAGTCATGGAGTCATGGGGAAAATATATGGCCGTCAAAGCCACAGCTCTTCAGCCTGTAATAACGTACTGGAGGGATGAAGCGTTCTTTGGTGGTTAGAGTTTCAAGAGTATAAAAGAATCAGAGCAATATGCACACACACACACACACACACACACACACACACACACACACACACACACAAAGAAAAAATGCACATAAACATGTGTCACATACCCAGGTAGACACACACACACACACACACACACACACACACACACACACAAACAAACAAACACACACACACACAAGCTCATGCAGATATACAGTAGTATACACACACAAAACTAGTCCACACACAAAAAAAAAAAAAAAACAGGAAATAAAAAAAATGAGAAGATGGAAACACATCATGCACAGCATGCACTAGAGCACACTGACCCACCAAAGTCAGTGGTGTCTCTCTTTAACTCCTCCAGGAGCATCACCTTCTTTTTCACTATGCACCCATAGCACTGGCCTGTGGGAGAGCCACTGTGTGTTAGACCCACAAGGAACGCAAACGCACGCACGCACGCACGCTCGCACATAATATACACTCGCACACACTCGCACACACACACACACAAATGCACACAGACACACATTCACGCACCTCAACTACATCTGAACTATCACTGAGCTTGCAAAGGATGCCGAGTCTCTCACAGGACTGACACAGCATAAACCTTAAATGCAAATAACCCTCTGAAGGGATTTTGTATTTACTTTGAACAAAAAGGGCCTACGGAGTGTGTTTAAATGGGTCCTTTCTGCTCAAGCTCGGCCAGGAGATGAGCAGCTCAAAAACCACACGGCAGACTCCGCTGAGAGAGAGAAAGAGTGACTCACACAATCGGGTTCCATTTTGAAAAAGATGATCTCACCTTCCTCCAGGCCCTCCATCGTCTGCAGACGGATAATGTCTCCCTTATGGAAATTCAGTAGCGTTCTGTCATCCGTAATGTAATTTTTCACCGCAACTACATACTGCGAATCCTAGGAAAACAGCAAAGAAAGATGAAGTGATATTTCCCCCCTTGCATCCTTAATGCAATTTGTAACCAATAAAACCCAAGCATTACACCCATAATATCCAACCTTCTTCAGCTCTGTGATGAAGTGGTCAATCATGGTCTTGACCTGCGGAGCTTTGGCGGAGAACAGGATGAGTTTCTCATTGGTCAGGTTGAACTCCAGCATGTTCTTAGACGGAATGGTGACAAACATGATATCGGTGTAACTGTTGGGATAATAACAAATAAAAGGAGGTTGTGAATGCTTCATGAGACCGCTGGGAAATAAGGCTGAGGTGAGATGGGGTTTATGGGCGCTCAATGGCACCTGTAAGGACGCAGGACTCGGAAGTAATCAGGAGCTGCAGCGCTGCTTCGGACCATCTTCAGGAGTTTAATGCCTTTGTGTGACACGGATAGGACCTGAACTCCAGTGCCCACGCTGCCCTGATAACAAATGTGGACACACACACACACACACACACACACACACACAATTACGGGATTGTTCAGTCATTTTCTCATGAGATTGCATCAAGGGAAAACATTTGTGGAAATAGATTGATACTCACAGAAGCTGGAAAGAGCCTTGAGAAGTATATCTCCCACCAATCTCTAGCTGCCGTCACAATCTTTTTCTTCACGTTATCATCTGGGCCTGCCGAGTCTAAAGTAATGTTGTTCTCGTCTATAAACAAACAAATAACAAACAAAAACAATATCAGCTACTTAAACATTCAATAAATTGACAGATGACACTTTGACACACCAGGACAAACAAGCAGTTGTTTTTTAGTAGTTACCAAAGAGGGATTTCATATTCTGTCTCTCTTCTATAGTGATACGGATGCAAGCCTCAGAGAATGTGTCATGGACAATCTGAAAGAAAATAAAAGAAAATTGGCAAGGAATTAGCAACATAGTAGCAGTGAATAAAGCAACTATTAAATGTGCATGGAAATGTTGTCAGTAATGTGGCATATAGTAATATATACCTGTTATATAAGTAATATACCTGTTTGAAAAGGAGATCCAGCATCAAGGGGTGATTAAAGCTGTCTTTGGGGTAGAAAACCTAATGGGATGAAAATTCTGTCAGCCACAGGCACAAGACAATCCGAAGAAAACAAAACTATGAACTTAAGATTCATAGAACCTGGAGTCATGATGTGAGAAAGAGGATGGCTATGTTTTTTTGTCTTTTCTTTTGGTCAAATAATTCTGATATCATCCTAGCCACATCCAGGGTGTGGTTAGGATAGTATCCAGGATGTTGCTAGGGGACGGTATCCAGGATGTTGCTAGGATGGTATCAGAATCTTAAGTTGGTGACTCTTCACATGAGAGGGGTTGAAACGGAGCAGCAATCAAGGAATTTAGTTTTCACCATGTGATGGGATTTCCCAGATCCCATCACATACAGTAGTGTGTGTGTGTGTGTGTGTGTGTGTGTGTGTGTGTGTGTGTGTGTGTGTGTGTGTGTGTGTGTGTGTGTGTGTACGTGTGTGTGGCCCCAGCCTCACCTCTTTCCTGAGGTAAATCTTCCAGGGCACATTGGTGTAGGTGTAGTGTTCTTCACTGCTCCGTTTGTGCAGCTGGGTCTTGATGGTCTCCGTCTCCACTGGCAGCTCTCTGGACACTGTGGCATAACAACACACACCAGCCAATCACAACCACCTCAGCACACAAAGAGTCACAGACAGGCCTGTCACTGACAACCTGAGGTCAGATTCTATTGGACAAACCTGGGGCTGGGGGCGGGTGCCTGTGGCTAACAGCGGGCATTGGAGGGTGGGACCTTTTCACCGACTTTAGTGTTCGGCCTTCGTCATATCTAGACTCACGGGCTGATGCAGCAGACGAAGGCGAAGGGGCATAAGTCTTCTTTCTCTGTTTACAGAGTTGGTGTGGTGCGGTCACAGTGTGGAAGAAAGCCAGAAATGTTTTAGATAGGGAACTTTTGATTGATTTAATTGATCAATTTATTGGGCACAATTCATCATTTCTGATGGAGTGGTCAACCTGTGGGGGAGAGGTCATCTGGTCTTTCAGGATCAGCATGGCTTCATCATGAGGGTCTGGCTTCCTCATAAACACTTTCGCCTCCTTTCTGCAGGGGGAAAGTGGACAATGGAGCCTACCAGTTTCTACAAATGACCTGCAGTTCTACAAGCTGCACATCTTATTTCACATCTACAAATATTCACACATCATAGTCCACTCTTATACACGATGCACATTACTGTTAGCCAAAATTGTAAGTTTTACAGGTTGCATATAATTTGTATAAGTACATTGTCTGTATATTGTTTATACACCGTGTGCACAATTTTTAGGCAAGTGAGTATTTTTACCTTATCATAATTTTTATGCATATTTCCAACTCCAACTTATATAAACCTGACTGCTAATTGGATTTATGCATCATCAGTTGATGTGTATTTGTGTAATGAGGGAGGGTGTGGCCTAAAGTGATCAACACCCTACAATCAAGGTGTGCATAATTATTAGGCAGCTTCTTTAGCTCAGACAAAATGGGCCAAAAAAGAGATTTAACAGACTCTGAAAAGCAAAAAAAATGAAAATGCCTTTCACAGGGATGCAGCACTCTTGAAGAAGCAAAGATATTGAGGCGTGATCACCGAATAATCAAACGTTTTGTTGCAAATAGTCAAAAGGGTTGCAAGAAACATGTGGAGAAAAAAAGGCGCAGAATAACTGCTAGAGACGTGAGAATAATTAAACATGAAGTTACCAGGAACCCATTGACATCCAGTGCGGCCTTATTCCAGAAATGCAACCTACCTGGAGTGTCCAGAAGTACAAGGTGTTCAGTGCTCAGAGACATGGCCCAGGTAAGGAAGGCTGAAACACGACCACCACTTAAGACTCATAAGTTTAACGTCAAGACTGGGCCAAGAAATATCTGAAGACAGATTTTTCAACGGTTTTATAGACAGATGAGATAAGAGTGATTCTTGACGGACAAGACGGATGGACCCGTGGCTGGATCACTAATGGGTACAGAGCTCCACTTAGTCAGACGCCAGCAACGTGGAGGTGGGGTACTGGTATGGGCTGCTATTATTAAGGATGAGCTAGTTGGACCTTTTCGGGTTAAAGATGGACTTAAAATCAACTCCCAAAGCTACTGCCAGTTTTTAGAAGATACTTTCTTCAAGCAGTGGTACAGAAAAATCTACATCCTTCAAGAAGGCCATGATTTTTATGCAGGACAATGCTCCATCACATGCATCCAAGTACTCCACTGCATGGCTAGCCAGCAAAAGCTTTAAAGATGATAGAATAATGACATGGCCCCCTTCTTCACCTGACCTAAACCCATTGAGAACTTGTGGACCCTTCTTAAATGTGAGATTTACAGTGAGGGAAGACAATACACCCCTTTGAACAGCATTTGGGAGGCTGTGGTTGTTGCTGGACAAAATGTTCATCATCAACAGATCAAGAAATTATCAGACTCCATGGATGGAAGGCTCATGACAGTTATTGAAAAGAAGGGTGGCTATATTGGTCACTGAATATTTCATGAAGTGTTTATTTGTACATTTTGAGTTGTTTATTTTTTATTCTTACTCTAGGAAATGAAAATAAACATGTGGAGTGGGAAAATTTTAGTTTTTTATTTAGTTGCATAATAATTCTGCACACCAATAGTTGCCTAATAATTCTGCACACATAGATTTTCTCCTGAGAAAGCCAAAACTCACTTTCCCTTTCTTAAATATTCAGGTTTGAGGTTTATTAACATTTTTGATTGACTGAGATCATTGTATTTGTTCAAAAATACAATTAATCCTCAGATATACAACTTGCCTAATAATTGTGCACACGGTGTATTGCATATTGTCTTTATATACAGCTCTGGAAAACATTAAGAGACCATTGCACATTTTTCTGATGTCATACATTTGCTGAGTGACATTCAAATGAGTTGACGGTCATATTCAAATTTGCAGTGGTCTCTTAATTGTTTTATTCATTTTTTTTATATATTTTTTGGGCTTTTTATGCCTTTAATTGACAGGATAGTGGAGAATGACAGAAAACGAATGGGAGGGAGAGTCGGGGTGGGATCCGGAAAGGACCACGGGGCGGGAATCAAACCCGGGTCGCTGGCGTATGGGGCAAGTGCCCCAGCATGTTGCGCCACGGCTGGGGCCTAACGGTCACTTAATTTTTAATATGACTGTCAACTCATTCAAATGTCACTCAGCAACTGTAGGATGACATCAGAAAAATGTGCAGTGGTCTCTTAATGTTTTCCAGAGCTGTATTTACTATATATCATCTGAAGAGTTGAAGCCCATATCGGGGGACATCTTAGACTTAACTCACCTGTGCATTTCCACAGGTTTGGGGACACTAGTGGGCTGGTACTGTTTGATGATGTCCTTGATGTTGTGGCTGGGCTCCAAGTGCTCAGAGTTGGAGATTGAGGCCCGAACCACGTCATCCCGGGGCGCAGGCTTTGTTGGGCCTTAAAAAGGAGCAAAAACCATGACTGGACTTTTTATTTGTGTCCATAACAAGCATTTACCTTTAAAGCATATATATAACATTATATAATATACATAGCATAAACACACTGTACATTATATGAATGGGCCTTTCCATGTTTTGGTTTGCTGCACTAAAGACAGTGTATTACATTTCACCGAAGTGAGCATGCGCACACAGGTCTCAACATTAGGTGCATACCATAGTGGTCAAAATAAAAGTTCAAGGTCTTTAGAGATGGTACAGGCTCAAAGTATGCACTCATGTCAGGCATACAAAACCAAATGCGTTTATTCAAAAGATTATAAAACACAAAATAATAAATGAAGCTTGTTCACACTTAAGAAAGATATCGTAAAAGCACAAATTACCAACCCTTTCGTTTTAAAATTCTAAAACAACAATGTTTTTTAATACTTCAAAATAACATTTGATAAATCAACCTTACATTTTTCAGTAGCCACAGGTGTGTAGATTTGAACCAAATCTAGTTTGGTTCTTACCGGGGCTTTTACTGCCTGGTACATAGCTAATTTAGATACACTTATGGTGTGGGTGCTTGCGTTTCTTTAGGAATCCGCCGTCTTGGTTTGTATAGAAATGAATATTAAGTGACACATAAACGTAAGAGGTCAGAAATATGGGACGGTTGGTAATAGGTGACGTTCCTATATACCAGGCAGCTGCAAATTACATAGAACCCACATCATTTGGGCCGATGAAGTTATATAATAATACATCTACCTTTCTGGAATAAATTGGTATGTCACATATATGAAACTTGAATAGAAAAGTAAGTACTTTAAAACGTACACATACATGTTTATATCAGCGGATAACAACAACATTCTTTTTCCCACCCACACAAATTAAAGTTCATGACCTGATTAAATAGGCTTTCTTTTGTGTTTTTTGTGACTCAGATGAGGCCTGGTATCCTCCTAGTTTTAAAAGAGGGCATTCTAACAAATATCATGTTTTAAGACAAAATGTTATTGAGTGAGCCAACTCACTTCATCCCCACATCAAAGGAGCACAAGCTGTTTGCTTCCCAGCGCACAAATTGAGGATCATGACAGGGCAATCACTACAGGTCTCTTGTGTCCGACTCAGCCGGAGCCTGAAGTGGTAGACGAAAACAATAACTCAAGCACAAGACATCACAGGGCCGACTTACTTGCATTTCGTTGTGCAGATCTCTCCCTGTTAGCAAGCAGCACAGGAGGAGTTGGCTTATAGAGAACCTCTCCTCGTTCCGGCTTAGTCTGCAAGGATAAATAAAAGCAGCTATGTATTTAATAAGAACATTCCAGCAGCTACACTTCTGAGAACTTGGTGAGGGCCATGGCAGAGAGGATAGCTTTCTCCAAGCAGTCTTTATGAGACAGTTGGAAACCCCCCAAACCCCCCCGCCCCAAAAAAAAAAAAAAACATGCTAAGCGGAATGAAATTAGGTGATCATTTCCATGCATGGCAATACAAAAAGGCTGCCTTTCATCCAGGTCTTCATCTGAAAACGGTATCCTTTTATTTTCTGTAGGTCATTAAGTAGTGGTCTACTGCTTTTTTTAAATCCCACATTGCATAGATTACACCGTTTAGTAACTTTATTACTATATACGTATATTAAACAGTATATAGTAATAGTATATGGCTCATGCAATGGTACATAAAAAAGGCATGACCAAATACTGTATATCAAGTGGAAAACCAGCAGGCCCAACATATCCACTCAGGTACAGATTAACTGAGGGTAATGCAGGCAAGTTTATTACATAGACAGAGGTACATACAGAGGCAATTCAATGTGCTTCACATAAATAAAAGCCAAAAGCACAAATAATGGCTAAAAAAGTAAAGTACTGTACATGTAATAAAGCAATAAGAAGAAAATGACAACATACCAAAGAACATACTTTGAACATAAAATAGAGAATAAAACAAATCAACCTGTCAAGGACTACAGATAAACATTAACTTGTATGGATAAATCTGGCACACTTACATGGCTTCTGAGTATGTTAATGTGCACTGTCCCATAAATAAACATAAACATACTGACGGACTCACCGGGTTGGGCGTCCTGGTGGGAGGTGTGTAGTTCAGGTTTGCAGGCATGTGCTGTGGGGTCACAGTGGGGGCCGATGTTGAGCCCCCCAGTGAGCTGTACATATGCTGGTGCAGGGCCATGGCCTGCATGGTCATCTGCTGGGCCTGCAGCACAGACACAGGTAAGGTTACGGTAAGTGTAAGCTGCACTGTGTTGTCGACTGTGAGGCTCAGCCCAGCATCTATCCAGGCTCCAACTCCTAAACTAGAAGTGTAAAACCATGCACATCCCAGGCCAAAGTTGGATGTGTGCAGGATCCAGTATGAGAGTATCACAAGAGGACAAGAGTTGATCCACACATAAGAGAGCTCCCACCCATAATCTTTTTTATTTTATTTTGTGACGTTTCGAGCCGTGTGGCTCTTCTTTGGAGCTATCTGGTGTGCGGATCATCTTTTATCCTCTTGTGATACTCTCAAACCCCTAAACTTGCAGCACCTTGGACTGGGGAGGTGGGTGTGCTAGCAAGGAGGCGAAAAGCCAATGGGTGCTAACGTCAGTGGCCAGTGTGACTCCTCAGGCATAGGGAAGAAGGTACCGGTACATACTTACTGAACAGCTACTGTAGCAGCTGGCTTTAGTATAAGTATACTAGGTATGAGTATTGTACATGCCTTAAGGACACAATTTATATATTTAAACAGGTTACTATTTTAGGATTAAACATATAATCTAACAGTTAAACAGTATGTTAGTTCTAAAATGTCTTCACTTTTAAAGCTATTCATGAATTGTGCAATTTGGAGGTGGGTGACTTACTAATATGATTGCTTGTTGGTTGATAATAGCTTGCTGTTGCTGTGTCACAACTGACTGGTCAACTCCTTGGAGGAAAAAAGGTGGAAACACATTGCAATGGACATCACAAGGAGAAAATTACAGGTTTCTATTTGAGGGCAAGCATGTAAGAACCATAGTGGATCATCCCCAAGCAAAATTTCAATTACTTGCCTGGCACCTCATCCATACCTGGCACATTAGGTATCGCTGGCACATTAGGCAGAGCTGGCATAGCGTTTAAAGCTGGCATAGCGGGCATAGCTGGCATAGAGGGGGCAGCTGGCACAGAGGGAGTAGCAGAGGCGGGCATAGAGTGCATGGCTGGCATGGGGATTGGTGGCATCATTCCGCCCATGATGGGGAGAACGGGTACCGCTGAGAAAAGCAAGTGCAGCACAATGAGGCTGGATAACATTTCACTGCTGTACACTATGCCACACAGGGAGAGCAGGCATATTACAGCTCACTGGCTTTGTTCTTCCGCTGAGATGTAGAACTGGTGAGTACAGACAGGGTCTTGCAGTTGGAATCATGTGAAATAATTTAGTGGGGGTGGGGTGGGTTCTTTAAACACGTGAAGTATTTTAAATTAAGAAAGAACTCAAAATATCAAAGTATCGAAGAATAAACGGCAAATAATTGCATGGATTTCTACATGCATGTCGAGAAACTGAGTCAGCAGAAATGATACCTGAAATTTGATGCATTAAAAAGGCTTAGGGTAGAGATAGCTTCCTCTGATTATTAAACACATTTAGTTGTCCTTATAATATTAAAATGAAAAAGCTGCATTATGTATGAGGTTAGTACCTTTATTTGATATACTTATATGCATTATTTGATATAACGTAATTACCCTACTATTAGCCGAGGTTTATACATTGATTTTGCAAAATTTCTTCAGCTATGAGGTTAATACATGGGTCAGTTAATATGGTATTAATATGGTTTTGTTTTTTTTCATTGCATAAAACACTGTCCTATACACAATGTGGCTAATACAAAGGAAATTACTGTACCTTTGATATAGCTTTAAGTACCTCTAACATATGTATTAGTATGCTACGTACTTACTAGTTTTTAACGATGAAATTAAATATAACAGATGAAATTACAATAGGCTATTTTCATTGTATAATTCAGAGCAAAATCTGCCCTAAATTTGGTAGCAGGTGTATGCTGATGTAATGCTGAACCTTCAAAAAAGTTGCATAATTTTAGCAAAGTTATAAATTCAGAAAGGTAGCCATTTTGTGTGAAAATAATCCATACTCAACTCAAATTGATTCTGTTTTAACACTCCCATTGATACTAAGCATTTTCTGCATAATTCATGTGCGTGTAAGCGGAGAGCCTCTAGAGGACTGGAGCGGGGGAGGCAAATTGTAGCAGCAGTACGCAGACACAGACACACACACAGACACACAGACACACACACACGCATACACACACACTCACCTCCGGGTTGCAGTCCTGGAGGATAGGGCCTGCCCGATGGGGACTTGTCCTCCTCGCCCTCCCCTGTCCCGAGTCCCCCTGTTCCCATCATACGGCTAGACATGCTGGCGGCCCTCTCCAGGTCCTAGAGAATAGAGAGTGAGCTTCAGTCCAGCCAGGACCACTCAGGGCACTGCCCCAGGGGAACTCTATCTTCCCTGGGGAGTACCTTATACCCTCTAAAGAGGCGCAGGTCTAGTTTAAGCTGGCCACAGCTGAATGAGCACTAAGAGCTTGGGGGTTAACTTTCTAAACGGACAGATTTGTTTTGTCAACTGAAGATGCTCTGTGTTTGCTGACTTACGGTATTAAAACCCCCAAAAAAACATTTTTTTTTATTTATTTTTTCAATAGTTCTCAATATTTGTTAACTTTTAACAAGAAATTCTTATGGTGGTGTGGTCTTGAGGTGATTATATAATTTCAGGAGGAAAGCATACTTTTCCTCCACGTATTAAAACAATTAGAAAGTATCACTAAAACACTGTGTAGAGATGGTTGCTCCTTAGCAACGAGGGTAAAGGATTAAGAGGTGCTTGATACAACAAGAAATACGGTAATCTGGTAACCTAATCACCCCCCATTGACTGGGATGTGGAACTGCTCAAGAATACCTGATACATTCAGACACTCAAACAAACATAAGTGTTTATTCTGGTGTAAAGTGACTCTTAAACTGATCTCTTCAACTAGCTCCTCATAACTAAATCAAAACTGTTTATGTTACAATTTCAAGCTTTCCGATATAACCCATAGCTCTTAACCTTAGGACCTTACTCAGTGGTGGGTGACTAGCATGCTAAGGATCATTAACTCCCTGAGACAGGGTTCACTGCATTAACATGCAGTTACTCAAAATAATATGGATGTTGTGTGACCCAAACACAGACAACACATAAAGACTGTGGTAGTTAAAATGCATATACAGCTATCAAACGCAGACCTGCGCACTGTGCTCAGTTGAACAGGCTTTTCAGATACTGTAATAAGAAAGGCCAGAGGGCAAACTGACAACTGAGGAGAGTGAGAGGTGAGCCGGCTTACCCCACTTCCATCGGAAAGCACCGGATCAAACAGGCTGTCCAGATACCTGTCCATACCTCTCTGGGTGGGAGGCTCACTAAACGTGTCCGACTCGACTATAAAAACAGCAAAGGTATTCAAAAAGTGTTCTATGAAAGGAAAGCTATTCTATGAATATTATGTGCATATGTATACATTTACACATGTTTGTGTGTGCTTATTTGTAAACTAGCCTTATAAACTGGCTAACAAATATGGCAGCTGATTTTTATGAAATTTTCCATTCCCCAGTGAGCAGCTATGTTGGACACACTGACCATGACTGTAGTATCCATCTGAGTCTGGGATGCTGGGCATTGCATGGCGAGTCATGGCAAGAGGACTTTCATCATCTGAGTCGAACCCACTTCCAAACAGGGCACTGCAACGATTAACAGACAAGGCTCTAGAGCAGGCCAAAATGTGCTTACTGTAGGACACTGCAGCATTTCACTTATGTGTCTATTGCACCAAAGTCTGTTAAATCTGTTCAAAATAAACACTGACACAAGTGCAATTCATTTGTAAATCTGTGCAAATGGTAAGTGGACTGCATTTAAATAGAGCTTTTCCACTCCTCCGAGCGCTTAACCATGTCATGCCTCACATACACACACTCACACACCGATGGCGGAGGCTGCCATGCAGGGCGCCAACCTGCACATCGGGAGCACTTTTGGGGTTTAAGTGTCTTGCTCAAGGACACTTCAACAGGGCCATGAGGAGTTAGACAGACACACAGAAGGTGAGATATGAACGAGCTCGGCACAGCGGCTCTACTGACAGGCTGGCGTTGGCCCTCGTCCTGTTAGGGCTGTCGGCAGAGATGACGAAGTAGGACTTCTGCTTGGGGAAGTCCCGGATCAACTCCAGGTCGGCGATCAGGTCCATCACGTAGTCGTGGCCGGCAAGCTCAGCCCACTGGCCGTGCTCCTTCATGAAGACGGAACTGCCCCTCCAGCCCTCCATCATACCCCTGGCAACAAGAAGGGGGTAATAATTAGACCATGATGAGGGGGGTAATAATTAGAACATGATGAGTAATTAGATCATGATGAATAATTAGACCATGATGATATGCATAGCCAGCCAATTTCCACTGTGTAATATTGGCAATTCTGCGACACTGGCATTTATGAAACTAGTCTGTCAGAGAAGACAGGAAAATGTCACAAGAGACTTTGCTTGCTGACTGACTTTGCTCTTTGCATATAATTTAAATTGGGGCTCATGATTGACCTATTTAGCTGAAGCTGTGATTGAAAGCAACATACTGTACACAGGCCCAATTGCAGGGCCAAGTCCTCCTGGGGCATCCTAGGGTTAAGTGTCTGGCTCAAGGACACAACTGGTGGAACTTGGAACTTGGAACCCACAACTGTCTGGCTATGGCTTACTAGTCCAATACCTTTGGCACTACACTTCCAAACCACCCCATCCAATACACTATTAACAGATACCGTGATTGATAACGTGAATTACTATCAGAGAGAACCTTGTAAATTGTGTGTTCTGGATAGATTAAAGTGAAGATGCAACCTGTGCTGAAGGACGTCCCCTGCCAGGTCCTCCCCACTGGTCCAGGAATGAACAGGACACAGGAAGGATGTCCCTGGGAGGCAAAATGTCCGCAGGCATGGTGAGGAAGACAGTAAGTGGTGGAAAGAAAACAATTGAGTGCATTGAGTGCATATCATGTGTCTCAGTAATCTCACTAATCTACATTAATGTCTCAAGGCCCTTCAGTTCGAGATGTAGCCAAAGACCTCAAAGAGTAACTCAGAGCAGTGGCTCATCAAGTGTGTGTGTGAGAGAGAGAATTCTTCTTTTTTCTTCTAAAAGAAGAGCATTGGACAAACCAAACTACCAACCAAAGTAGAATGAATTCCTATCTGATCCTAAAAAGAGAATATGAATTGGCAGAGTATCTCAGCTCTGTCAGAGATACGAAGCAGAGGCATATCCTGACCAAGTACAGGCTTAGTGACCACAACCTAGCAATAGAAACAGGCAGACACAGAAAAACCTGGCTGCCAAGAGAACAAAGAATATATGGTCACTGTCAGGCAGAGAAGGTTGAAACAGAGGAGCACCTTCTTCCTAATTGCGAAAAATATGACATGTTAAGACAGACCTTTTTTATAAACTTACAGCAAACCATACCAAATTGTGTGTGTGTGTGTGTGTGTGTGTGTATGTTTGTGACAGGCAAACTCAAACTGAAACTGTGTTACATTTATTACGGGTTCCTGGTTTACCATCTAAAGTTTTACTTTTATCCTTTATTTCTTCAATTTCCAAAATGTAAGATTGATAACTAAGTGTTCCCATGAAAATAAATTAAATCACTGGCAAAAGAGAGGCATGTAAAGAGAAAAAAACTACAATATTCTTTTAATTCAATTATTTTTAAGTAGCCTGGAAGCCAGCCCGAATTGATCCCTGCCCACAACATGTAAGGCTGGGAAATTCAATCTGGACTTGCCTAGCGTTCATGGGCATCGAAAAACCCTTTTTCCCAGTGAAAACTTCATCATTCCACATCATTCACGTCACATAATGTGTGAATCAGAGGTCGGAAACTGGGGCTAGATTTTGCTAACAGAGTTGCCCAGTTAGGGGCTCGTCATCACTTTTGTCGTCACATTGTATTTTGTTTGTAGTCCATGTGGCCTTTCATGTCCAACAGTTTTAATGTGGGAATAACTTGACTTGGGAACTTGGGAATTTGTCGTTTTTGTCACTTGAAAGCTGCATATCTTTCTTTCACAAGCGTCTTACACTATATTTTAAGCAAATACAGTTGCTTATTTAGGATTAGTGAGCATATGTTTTAACTTTTGTTGTGGCATCCGTGTTTGTCACACATTCCAACGGCAACACATGAACCCTTGCTGTGGGAAAAACAAAGTAATCACGGGAGCGGTCCTTGTCATTCCCAAGTGCCATGAATGCACCATTGTTCCATTGAGAAGCAATGCCTGAACCAGAGTGGTTCGAACCGACTGCACCAATCAAATTGTTTTTGATTTTGGGTGGGCTTTGTACGATGATGGACAGATAAGCAATGGTGCCTCATCTATCACATTACCTGAGCGCACTTCTGTTGATTTTGTTTGCAACAAAAACCTGTCGCTAGAAGCCATTTGATGACATTTAGATTTCACTATATTGCATCTGTTGTACAAGATATTGACAGCGCAATAATTAAAAAAAAACGAAACGAAAAGAAAACAACGTTAAGGAATTTGTGGAGAAGAAGGATGGTTTGGGTGTTCTTCCTACAGGATTTACAGTAAGCTATTTTGTTGCTTTGATTGGAAAGGTCTATCCATTTGAGTGCAGAGGCATTTCCCCCCCTGTATCGATTGAAACACGCCCCATAATCCCGTCCCTTGGAGCAGTCTCTTGTGACAATGGAGCAGTATCAGACTCAAATTCTCACTAAAATTGAGTATGATTACGTCAGGCTACTTTTTAAGCATTCTTGGACATACAATGTTGATGAAGCTCACCATCAAAGCAGTGCACTTGCAACACCATGTTGGCTTTTTTCCTATTGGCTGTCCACTCTAGTAAGCATAGAGGATAGGTCCTGGCAGTTTCTGGACCATAGAGAGACTTCTGCATGGCTTGTATGAGCCTATGTTGGCAAATAGCATTAAAGCCCTCCATAGCATAGTCTGAGACGAACCTGAGATGGAGACAGAAGAAAGCATGACCTAGTAACCTAGTTATATTCACTTCAGATGACTCAATGTTAATGTGCTGATTCAGTCATGTCCTAAATAAATCACATTCCTTGGTTAAGTGACTTCAAAGGCTGTGGTACATTTCAGATACTTAAAAATGGAATGAGTTTTAAAAAGGATTAAATGCACAGGCAGTTTCAGATGTCAGTGTTGTAGTTGACAGAGCTTTGGTGCAAAATTAATCATAAAACAGCCTGGTGACTTAAGTGATTTGGAAGAGTTTTTTTTATTATTATTATTATTCAGAAGACACCCTGATCTTCAAAAAAAGAAAGCTAGGCCTGATTTGCACAAAGATAATGAATCAGAACCAGTTATGTGAATAAAGCAATTCAGAGCTGAACCCTGGGCTGTGGGTCAGGATTTGGAGAGTTAGCTTCAGACAGTTAACATCCCACTAGGCTACCATCATCTTCAAAAATCGCATCCGACATGTGCTCACTTCTGGCCCCATTTTCACAAACAAGCCAACTAGGTGCCACATTTCTGGTGGCAACTAATTACGTCATCTGTGTGGATCAACAACATACCATTACTCTATGTTGTCTCCATCTGTAAGGAGGCACCTAATTGGCTAACTCTAGATGGTGCCGGAAATGAGCCCCGCGTGAAACACCATTTAGAAAAAGATGGTTGCAGTGAATTTGGGACATTTTTGTTATATAATAGATATGAATGGGGGTGGTACTTCCTCCCTCTCTCCAGCTCTATGATAAAGGTGCATCTCAATAAATTAGAATATCGTGGAAAAGTCCATTGTCCTGCCCTAACTGAGAGACTAAAGGCTCAGGAAACCATTGCTCGTGTTTTGAATTAATGTTTAGAGCTTATCTCAGGTGGACATTTCTGTATTATAAATCTTTATTCTAATATATTGAGATTCTGGACTTCCAAGAGCTGTAAACCATAATCATCAATATTAAAATAAAGATAAGATAAGATTAAAACCAAAAACTGTTTTGAAATATTTCATTTTCTGTGTAATATACTTAAATTATATGAAAGTTTTACTTTTTGAAATAAATTATGGGAAAAAAATGAACTTTTCCATAATGACATTTTTTGAGATGCACCTGTATATAACACCTCCATGCCCGTGACTCACTTGAGGAGATACTTCTCCATTTTCGCAGAGGGGGAAAAAACGCTCAGGCAGGCTAGCAGCAGCAGCCAGCCTCTCTCTGCGTTATCGGGATTGCTGTTCCTCCACACCTGGTTGGCAATTTGACACAAGGTTTCATCCCTCAGACTGGGATATGTGAGCCCCTTCTGAATGATGTAGTTCCCAAACAGGTTCTCCTGAGCACCGTTTAAATGGGGGTCACCCATGAACCTTAAAACCTTTACAGAGAGAGGTAAGAGAGCTGAAAAGGTTATTTTCATTTCATTAGATTTATTAAAAATGCAAATTATTATAAATGTCAATGAAGAGTTGTAACAGTGACATTACACATATTGTGTATTTCACAGAAATCTTACCATGACGAAAATATTAAGAGCCTCATGCTTCAGATCCTCATCCACATGCGTCAGTGGCATGTCCAAAGGTGCTGTCAACATTCCAAACTTGGGTGCCTGCAGAGTTTCACAGAGTTAGTGTGACAGATAAATGCTTCGGGGTGGGAGACAACCTTTGCATGAACTGTTTCAACTATGGTGTCGATTCATGCTTTGGTGTTTAAATCTTAATCATAAACCTGTCAAATGCAATTCACAATGGAGTTTTCTAGATGGAAGTCAAATAAGGACAAAAGGACAGATTTTCCTATTTAAAAATAACACATCTCATCGCACTCCAGTGTAATCAAACTCACTTTGAAATAAAGCTGAATGCATTTAGTCATGGAGTAATTATTGATGTCGAGGGGCAGGGTGAGTTGGGACACCACTTCTACAGTTGGAGCCTGGACCAGAGCCAGACAATCCGAGTGCAGCTCTCTTCCTCCTGAACAAAAAAAGCGGGCTGTCAAGAGCTAGGAGGTCTTTCTGTTAGTAAATACACTAGACACTAGCATCAAACAGGCAGAGTGAGGATTCATAAGATGCTATTTTGGGAAAAGATCAAAATGAAAATTAAAGGCCGGTAAAAATTCTGGGGGGAAAAAAACGCAATAGTGGTATTTCTATAAATAGATTGTGTAGAGATTAATGATTTTCTTTTATAGAATAAAGACCTGCTGCTGAATTGAGGAGTCCTGCCAGCTCAGCTGGAATGGGCAGATGTGTGACGTTGACAACCTCGCGCCTCGATAGCTCCTGCACACAGTGAACCGGAATATCAGTGTGAACATCAAGCTAAAACATGACATGATTCATCTTGAAATGAAGACAGAAACTAAAATAATTTCATTTTTCACCATCTCCCTTCTGATCCTCTCCGCCTCTTCCTTCCTCTTTGCTGCCAGATTGAGCTGAATGGAAACAGTCAGAACAAAGAGATTCATCAAGAGCCCTAATTTAAATCATTTCCATAGTTGGGCAATGAGCAAAGTGTCTTACGTTGCGCATGATCTAAAGCTACTGTGTGGTGCAGGGAACAGTGCTTTGTTCCACCCATTTTTGTACAAGGGATCTTGTTCATGGTATAAATTGGGAAAATTATTTTGAGTTAGTTATTAGATTAGCTTTAGTTCACTTTGCTTATAGCCCAACATTACCCATCATTTAAATGAGGGCCCCAAGAGATATTTTAAACTTTGCGCAGAATCATGCTTGCATTGTAAGTAGACTGAGCATACCTTGATGAACCTCTTCCGATTGACATACATATGGATAATTGACCGAAACCTGATCAGGCTAATCCTCATTTTCACATACTGTTTTCTACAAAAAAAAAATACAAAAAAAAAAAAATTAATTGCAGGAATATCATTTTGCAAAGCCATTCATTAATGACAATGCCAACACTTGGCAGCACTGTTCAGACAAACAAAATGAAAATCCACATATACTCCATAATGGCCTTAGCCAGCATTGCAAGACAGGCGTCCATGTGGTTTAGCAGAGACATCAATCCTTTAAGGAACACCATGGAAGAATGTATATCTATGCTCATTTGCATCAATATTCAATGCCATTTAATGTTAAGACAATACCCAGTTAGTCATAAACAGACTACAAGGGTCATGACCCTATGCTATTTTAAGGTAAAAGAACCGCATTGTGTTCCTTTCACACACCTTGCAAGGAGTCCTCTACAGTGGGCCTGCAGCCTGATGATCTTCACGCGGAAAGCAAAGTAGCGCTTGCGCACAAAGTACATGCGTGTGTAGCGCTGCAGCGTGAGGGCAGCCACGTGCCGAACCCGATCCCGCTTACTCTCCAGAAGCTGGTACACCTCCTCCTTCAGGAAAAGCTTCCACATATCATGTGCAATTAAAACAAAAACACAGGGTACAAACATAAGCTTTGAGATGTAAACAAACCAGCGTGGCAATTTAGGAAGCCCCTGTTTTGCTACACAGAACCTTCTGATGTTTTTGACTGGTAAATTCTTTGTAGTCAGTTATGGTGAACAACAAATCTATTTCTAAACAACACTATTTCAAGGTCAAGTTCAAGTTCACGTCAACAACACCATTTCTAAAACACCGGAGTGAGAGTAAGAGAGTCATGTGAGAAGTGCAGCGCATGCACATTCTTCTGGTCAGTATTCTGGACAGAAGACAAAGGGGCACCTCTCACCTTGGTGACTCCTACTTGGAAGGCCCCTGGTCTCACGGGACACAGCTTCCTCAGCATCATAACACAGTTCTCACCATTGGCAGGGGGAGGCTGCTTCATGCCCAGAAGGGATTTATACCTGTGAATGAGTCACAGTGTCCTACCTTAGCAGGGGTTTACTAAAAATGTGTATTTAAAAAAAACAAAGTTGTGTTCAAAAACAGGTTAGAAAAAAACAGGGTGTTTAGGATTAAGGATTTGTTGTGTTGTTATAAGTACGCCTGGTTTTATAACCGCATGTGTGGGGGTCTCTGGATAAGCGCTCTCATCCCACACCTGAAAAGGAAGACATCAAAAGGCACTCTAATCGGATACCCCTCCCTCCTGATGCGGATGGTCTCCAGGATCCCAGAATAGCGCAGCTGAGTGCTCACCAGCTCCACGTCAAAGACGCCAGGATCCTGTAGAGGACCACAAACTCATTTACACATTACTGTACTGGCCAAACCAAAAGGTCCTAATCGTGGCTAGATTAGCATACATTTAATTACAACTAAGCCACTTACAGCACAGTGTAGGGCCCCACTTTATCAGTCTTCCCTAATAAAGGAAGCCGTGACCATAACATTGTTACCACCGTGAGCTAACAAGTAAGGGATAATGTATAGAACGCTGGTCATTACTGGGAAAATAAGTCCCGACAGGGCAAACCGGACCCCGACGCGCCAGGGGTCCGGTTCGCCCTGTCGGGACTTATTTTCCCAATAATGACCGTCGTTCTATACATTATCCCCCTATTATGTGGCTACTTGCCAAAACGAAAAATGATATGTCTCTCTACATTTATTTGTTACCGTTTCGTTGTGGCTTTTGTTGAGAAACAAAAGTTCGCAACACACGCTGAACTTGAATCAAACGTTCTTTTGATTAACCTTAACCTTAACCTTAACCCTAACCCTAAGAACACAGCTGATCAACTGTCTGCCTTCACTTTTGAATGAGATCCGTTGCCATTGACAGCGGTCATTATTTAGAGGTCCTTAGGCGAAAATAATGACCGGTAGAACTTTGGGAAATCCCATTCAAGCCAATGGAGCGTTCTACTTGCATTGTGAAGAGCAGTATAATAGTCTTGATTTGTTTTTTACATTAAACTACATCATACCTTGTTATGGTTTGGCTTGATACAACGAACAAAAAAGGGGTTACATCTGCAAAAAAAACAAAAAAAAAAACAACAGTGAATAAATCACATTACATCTTTATTGGCTGTGCATCAACAGAAATGCTTCACATTTGTATGCATGAAAGACTCAGTAGTGGATTGTAGAGATAATCTCCAGACCTCTCGATCTTCTCTATGAGCTCCATAAGGGAGAGCTGAAACTTGGCAGCGACTGTTGAGGCCTGGTAGCGCCGAGTCACCGTGCTGTTCTTCCTCACATGTGTCCTCTGCTGCCCAAGGATCTCGGCGTAGCTCACAAACAGATTAGACACCATCTGAGTGAAAGAGAGGAAGACAGGAACACCTTACACACTCCTGCGGCTCATGTTCATAGCGCCAGAAATAATTCAAAAAGAATGATAACAGAGAGACAGGTTTCCTCACCTTGTTTTTACTCTGAATGAAAAGGTCGAGCACCTCCTGACGCACCTGGTCAAAGTTTTTGTCTAAAAACTTGTGGACCTGCAAAAAGGATGTCACAAGTTGGCTGATAATGTGTGGAACAAATACGTTTGCCTGATTGTGCTTTAAGCTGACTTTTTAGCCTCTGCGGTTGAAGGTTGTGGTTGATACTGTACCTGGTAAGTAACTTTTCCAGCATAGTGTTTGATGGTGAACTCAGGAAGAGGCATTTTTGGCTTTACATACAAGGGATTGTTGCCATGGTGATAGTGACATTTTTGAAGGAATGTGTGGTCTGTTGCCTGTTAACAAATTAACAAACAAGAAGCAAGTTTTAAAAAATGAATGTGGATGAAAACGACATCCAAAAGAAATAACAAAACAAAACATACATTTCACAGAAATGAGCCCATGAAGCTGTAAAAAAGAAGAAAAAGAAGAAGAAACATGTTGACTACCTGAGGAAAACCGCTCTGGTCATCAAGGATTCTGAGAATCCCATGGGGTTTTGCTGCTATGATGTCAATGCAGTCCTGGTTGTTGCTGAAAGGAACCTCCTGCCAGTTAATTTGCTCTCTGCTGTATTCCTCCTGGGAGGAAATTATGGAGAGAAAAATTTAAGTTTTATGATGAAAACGTGGGCTATATGCATAAGGGAATCCAATTCTAAGGAGATTATCATAAGAAGAGTGGGCTTACTTGTTCTTCTCTGAACACTATCCTGTTGAAAAAGAATTGAAGGTATTCGTTTGCATAATTTATGCAAAGCTGCTCAAAGCTGTTGAAGTTAAGGTCCTGTGAAAGAACAGACAAAGCAGGACAGAAAACAATTTCTTTTCATGACATGGTGAGTTGCTTCAGGATGTGAAGTCAAAATACACAACACAGAAAATAACAACAGCATTTCTCTGTGTATGGTCAGGTGCATTTGATGTTAACCCAGATTACCTCAAATCCATAGATGTCAAGTATGGAGATAGACAATGCGTCATTTCGTGGGTGAACCAACTTGTTGATACGGTCTGTCAGCCAGTTGAACAGAAGGGAGTACAAGATCTTGGCAATGGCATCTCTGGTGTTTTCAAAGTTGGAAATGTGCCATTAGCTCAATATTAAAGTTTTCTCACAAACACACTGAAAACTCTGAATTCCGAATGTGAACGTTTACCTGGCATCAACTGCACTTTCAACCGTCACAGGGGTATAGATCTTCTCCCTCATTGTTTCCTGTGGTGAATGAAGAATCAACCTTTTAAATTATATCTCTAAACTGGTAATAATATATCTTAACAAAAACACTATTATTTGTAGCTTCGACCAAGAACCCAATGAGAAGAATGTTTCAGACAGACTATAACTGGAAATGAGTATCTGCAATGCTGACCAGAACATGTGTACAGTACAGTGTGGTCAGACCTTGGCTTCCTGTAGTTGAACTGGCAGACATGGACAGAGCAGTTGTACAATGGGCACCAGGAAGAGGTACAGTATCTATTTGATACTTGAGGAAAGATAGGCATCTTTGATACAAGATATTTCGGTTATCGCTCCAGTACTACCTGTGTCCTTGAAACCCTACACTGCCCACCCCAGTAAACACACTTGAGGGGATTATGAAATGTAAACTCTGTGGATGAAATGAAGGACTTTAAACAGACTCGAGTTATTTCAGCATTTCAAATTATTGGTTGCAATCATTAAAAACCAATCGCACAGCAGTTGAAAGAAACAGCAGAGTAGTAGTTGGCACTGCGAAAATGGAACCTATGATGGTTAGATAATTGAGCAGCATACAATTAGGGCAATTAAAACAATAAGAGCAAATAAAACCATTAGTGGGGCAGATCATGTTCACAGGGCTTTTTGTAAAGTCAGCAACTTGAAATGGATACGCCTGCACGGTTATGGTACAACAGCATGTATGGAGTACGGTGTGAGACGAACATGATATGAGAACACAAATATGACAATGAACATAAACACACACTAATAGATGCACATGAGGAATTGAACGCATTCACACCAGCCAACAACTAGTCATATGGTCTTGCATAATCTCAAAAAATAAAATAAAGACAACAAAATTGGTGTGGTGGCAAAAAGGATAAAGTGTATTTCTCCTGTTAGTCCAGAGGGAGAGCTCGGATTAAAACCTGCTGCGTGGGGGCTGTCTGACAAACAAAAAAACTACTGGTGAACTGAAGCCTGAAGCCAGGCAAAGACACTGGATTAGGGGCTGATGAGATGTGCCATCAACAGATGGGTGGAAATGATACAGCTCTCACTGAAAGCCTCCACGCTGCCTCTCTGCTCGGCACGCCAGGCACGGTAAACACAACCTGTCAGATCAGCGGCCTCGCTTGAAGACAGTGTTAATCCCTTTGCCATCTCACATCTAGATTTCACTCCCAAATACTGTAAAAGTAGGCTTTAGCCTTGCACTGGTGTGAGTGTGTGTGTGTGTGTGTGCGTGTGTGTGCGTGTGTGTGTGTGTGTGTGTGTGTGTGTGTGTGTGTGTGTGTGTGGGGGGGGGGGGGGGTGGCTATGGTTTGCAGAGGTGGAAAAAGTACAAAAATATTGTACTCAAGTAAAAGTACCAATACCTTGATGAAATATTATTCAAGTACAAGTTAAAATACCGATCTGAAAATGTACTCAAGTAAAAGTAAAAAGTAGTTCATTTAAAATGTACTTTAAGTAAAAGTTACTTAGTATCAGAACAACTAGTTTTACCAGAGACTTTCTAATGAGGAGATACAGCACTCAAAAAATCCTCCATAGTAGGCCTAATGCATGGGGTTAGTTTGTAACGCCAATATGGCAGTTGTCTACACATATCACAACCCTTCCATGGCAAAACGCTGACATGTGAATACATTGAGCCAATCATGTGGTGTGTTGTAAAATACATTGAACCAATCAAGTGGTGTGCTGTGAAGACATCGTGCCAATCATCTGTTGTGATCTCGCTGCTGGAGCAAGATTGGTGTCGTGAAGGCTTACGCACACGCATTTCTGCCGAAGTAGATGCACGATAAGTGCCCAAAAAGTGTTGCAATATGGCCGCCGAGTGGGAGGTACTTGCCTGATAAGGACGTTGAGAAATGGAGATCTATGTGAAAAATCACCGGAGGGCTCCTTTAAGTTTGAGCAGTAGTTGATTTTCAAAGTTAGTTGCACTCATCCTTGAGTCGCTTTGCAGTGAACAGTAATCCAGCACAACAGGCTTGTGCAAAATTCCAGAATTGAATTGAAACTGGCTCTTAAATTCCAATTCAATTCTTGAATTTCTCTTTCATTTCAATTGAGGTAGCAAACAGGAAGCAGAATTGCAATTCGAATTGTGCACAACCCTGCAGCACAACTGAAAAGCCCCTCACAGGCAGCTGAGGCAGGCAGGCCAATGTTGAGTTGCAGAGAGTTTTTTTTATATTTGGAAATGAGCAGAAGGTTCAGCAGATTAAAGGGTGTCTAACTGGTGGGGGAAAGTGGGAAGTATAGGGCCCCAATGGAGGAGAGGGCCCTTGAAAAGTGGAATACAGGGGGCACAACATTTTCACCAGGCATTAGTAATAACTCAGGTAATCCACACATAAAAAATCCAAACAACTCCATAAGTAGAGTCATGTGTAATGAAGTGGAATAACACAGGGAAAAAGTATTGAACACGCTAAGAAAAAGCACTAAGGCAAGGAAAGGGAAGGAACAAGCTGGAATCTGTAAGTAGTTAGAGAGTAGTTATCCTTTCTATCTGTGCAAATTAATATAAGCTTGGTTAGCCTACTCGAAAATTTCGAATATAGGGCCTACTCACTGGAAGTTTAGGCTAATTACTGAAAAACAAATTTGAAAAACAAAAAAGCGTTCAATACTTATTTCCACCATATATTTATTTTACCTGAATATTTTAACTTAAAATTGAAATGTCAAAATGAATGTCAGACGAAATGTAAAGTTTGACTGACTGGATTTTGTATACAAAACATAGTGAAAACTATCTAGTTTGTTAACTACCACAGTCACGAGTTGGGTCGCGATAGTCTGTCATTTTTAAAAAGTGGGTCCCCAGAAAAAAAGTTTGAGAAACACTGGTCTAAGGTCACTCTCACTCTCCCTTGCTAAAGAGCTAAATGGTTTAGTCCACCTGCACGATTCATAAGGTAGGTTATCTTTTGTTTATTTAGTTGAGCATCGCTAGTGGACCGCTAATTGTTGTGCTGCTGGTGCAATGTCTTTCTCCAAGAAAGCCAAGTAAGGTTACTAAAAACAAAGGCCAAAACAGGAAAAAGAGAGACATCAACATGAGGGGAAACAACTGCTAATAAACTTCTTTCCAAAGAAAGGTGAGCACAAACGTCAAAACACGAAATCCCATGGTGTTTGCTTGAATATCTCCGCAATCATTGGTGCTAAAACGAACTGAGACAACCCATTGGAATAGCGGAAAATACACTTTCATAGGTTAGGCTAATCTGATGCATCTCGTGATCCAGCTCCATCTCCATCACTTTCAGAAAGACAGCATTGCGCCAGCTTGATTCATGTTCTGTTGTAGGCTACATGCTGATCATTATCACTAGGCTATGGTTTAGGGCACGATTTTTTTTTTCTGTTTTCGTTAGTCTTAACTTTTTTTTTTACTCAAGTAACGGATGGGATTTTTGATGTAGCGAAGTACAATACTTCACTCAAAATGTAATCAAGTAAAATTTAAAATACCGATTTTATAAACTACTTAAAAAATACAAAATACACAGAAAAACTACTCAATACAGTAACGTGAGTAAATGTATTTCGTTACTTTCCACCTCTGATGGTTTGTCAGTGAATTCAGTGAAGTTCCCTCTAAACAAACAAAACAGAGGACAGTAATCCTACCAGTTAGTATATCTTTAAGATTGTGGAATATACATCACTGGTCTTGTCCGAAGCAATTGCATTGTCCGAAGCAGTGGTGTTGAGATAGTGCTATCATAATGACAATGATAGGCCGAGTTGAAGTATGTTATAGTCCACAGAGTGAAAACAATCATGATGCTTATGTAATTCCCTTCCTGTTATGTCGGTGCTAGGTGAGTAAAGCTTTTCCGTGTTTGATGGCAGATTTCATCTTTGCTCTCCAGAGCGCATGTACAGCCTGTTGACACTTCAGCAAATTATCAAAGCAATTTCCCAAAATCATATTTTGCACAAATGACTAATGTCTGTCCATTATTTTAAAAAGAACATGATGTGGCCCCAGCCGTGGTGCAACTGGCTGGGGCACCTGCACTGTACACCGGCGACCCGGGTTCAATTCCCGCCCCGTGGTCCTTTCTGTATCCCACCCCAGACTCTCTCTCCCGCTCACTTCCTGTCATTCTCCACTGTCCTGTCATTAAAAGGCCAAAAAAATATTTAAAAAAAATAATAATAACATAATGTGAAATCACATAATGTGTTCTGTATGCATTATTCACGCAACATCATATTCTGTATTGTCGATTATGGTCAATAAATGTCAACCTTCATTGAAAAGATCTGATTCTTATCTATTAGCTGACATGGGGCCCTATCATGACATTCTAAAGTGCATCGTCACTCGTCAAAAGTCTATTCAAATTTAGTAGGATGTCCAGTTCACATTGGGAGGGGTTTCGTTATCAAACGTGGAGCGCATGGTGCAACAAGGTGCTCCTAGGTTTTTTAAATCAGTCATATGGGTGCGTTTGGGGCGTAACATCATTTAAACCAATGAGAATGACATCTGTCATTCCCTTTAACGGCGCAAAGCGTGATATGTCAAATAAATGCATCGGTATTTTGGCATTCAACGGCACATTTGAAGGAGGCTGCTTGCAAGACCGTATGGAATAGTCATTCTTAAACCATGCTTTACTAAAACCTAGCATAGCCTTCACGCATTTGCACTCGTCTATTATTTGAACTCATTGGCAAAGTGAAACTAACTTCACCAAGGTGTCAGTCAACGAAGACAGTTATATGCAGTTACTTTCACTATTGACTGACAATGGGTTACCATCGAAAACATAGGCTGGAAAAAGCTTACCCTAATATTGCTCAAATGACTGAATAAAACAACATTTATCCTGCAGAGGAGTTGCTTATACTGTATCTCGTGACATAATGACTAATATGACAATGACAACTAATGACAATAATTACTCATCATGAGATGTACAGTATTTCGTAATATCTTTATTCTAATTATGTTTCCCATTGTAATTGTGCAATTTGTAATGCTTTGCATGGACGTGCGCTGGTGTGCGTTCAAGAATGATAGAAGGATGGTGCGTGCACCTGCCAATATGACTGTTGACATGCGCCCTTAAAATAGCATATGAACAACTCACCATTGACTTCTGACCAGGTTTAGGTGGTGTACGATAGCGATTTTTAGACAACGCGCCAGGTCCCTCCCTAGGTTGTTAATTGCCACACCCCTGGGCGCAATGTTTAAAAAATAAACGTGCAAAATACCGAATTAAACTTTGTGCGGGTGGAAAACAAGTTTTACGCCATGCGCTGGTGTCCAAAATACAGCCCATGAACTTGAAGGCAAACAGTCTATTTTTAGTCTATTTGGTATTGTCAAAATTCCCAAAAAAATGAATCAGCAGCAATGCTGTAGAAGTTTGCTGATATGTAAAATAACCTTGTCGTATTTAAAAATCATTAATTTGTGTAACATTCCAACAGATTAGAATATTTAGGCCTAATTTATTAAATTTATCGCGATTAAGAATACAATTCCATGCGATTAATCACGATTAAAAAAAAAAAAAAAACAACTTGACAGCCCTAGTTTTCTCTGATGTCATGGCAAGCCTGAGCCCTGCTTCCTGGGCTTCATCAGATAAGCGAAGGCCCGTGGCATGAGACAGTGAAAAGAGTCAGCCCCGCAGTCCATCCAATCCAGCTGAGAGAGGGAAATGACTTTAGCTGCGCGTCTTCTCCTGTTACATAGGGAAGGACCCGTTTCCCTAATTACTCAAATTAAGTAAATTGCCCACAGGCCCGGCCCTTAGCGGCGGCAGTGGTGGTGTCACAGCAATGGGCAGGAGTGAGTTTTGGCCAAAACACTGTTGCACATTTCAACATGAGCACAGAGCTGTAAACACTGATGCGTTCTGGCTGCAGGCTGCGGCTATTAGGGCAAACGCTGAGAGTGCAACTGGACGCCGGCGGGAGGATCGTATGAATAGGGTGTAAAGGCAGGATTCGGAAAGACTGAGGGGGTCGATGAAAGAACTGACATGGAAAGTCAACCTGCAGATGATACGGAAATACTGTACTGCTCTTTTTCTTCTCTACATGATGGGAACTTGAAAAGAGGTGCTGAAGGGTCCAATATTTTGCTGACTTTTTGTAATTTTTAAGCACACTGAAAAGATACCTCTGGATTTTAAGGATCACCCACTCTAATCTACATCAAGAGGAATAACACAGGGGGACCAACAGGACACTGCAGCATGTATTCAAAGAAGGAAACAATAAAGTCACTAGGTTTGTAAAAAACAAAAAAAGCTTACATGTGTGTTGCTATGTAAATGTGTGTATTTTCTGTTTGCTAATAATGCATGCTTGTACATGTTGTAGCTAGCTATGTGATAGCGTGCCGAAACTATCTTGAATTATTAATGGAAGCTCCCCACAACATGCTGTAAGTATGTCCATCAGTGTTTAAATGTGTGACTTTCAGCTGTACAACTACGTATTTCATGGTGATATTGAATATAAAATTGACTCTCATCTGTAGTAAGCCTAAACATAAAATAAATCCCAGTACCCCATGAAGACTTGATTGTTTCAGTATGAGTAAATTCTTTTTGCCAAGCTCTTAGTCAAAGTTCTGCCCAAGTTGTGGGAAACACAGCCTCGCCTCTTTGCTATGGAGGAAGACCTGTTTGTCTTATGGACTCCTCTTCTGCCCCCCCATGGTCACTTTCTGCCTCAGCCTCTCCCGCAGATCCCCTGAGGACTCAAGCAGGGGAACACTAGCGGTCACCTCCATGTGACGTGAGTGCACACGCACACACAAACACATACCACACACACACTAACACACACACACACACACAGACACAGACACACACACACACACACACACACACACACACACACACACACACACACACACACACACACACACACACACACATGAAAGCGATAACTAAATCAGCTTTTTACCACCTCAAAAATATTGTCAAACTCAGAGGGCTGATGTCAAAACATGACTTAGAAAAACTCATTCATGCATTTATCTCCAGCAGGGTTGATTACTGCAATGGACTGTTCACAGGCCTTCCTAAAAAGACTATTAAACAGCTTCAGGTGATACAAAATGCAGCAGCTAGGACTCTAACAAAAACTAAAAGAACTGACCACATTACTCCAATTCTTAAGTCCTTGCACTGGCTTCCAGTAAGTCACAGAATTGACTTTAAAGCACTATTGCTTGTTTATAAATCAGTAAATGGAGCAGGACCTAAATACTTGTCAGACATGCTTCAGCAGTACACACCTTCTCGTCCTCTCAGGTCCCAGGTGAAAAACCTGCTAGTAAAACCTACAGTTAGAACTAAACATGGTGAAGCAGCTTTTAGTTGCTATGCGGCTCAGCTGTGGAACCAACTTTCGGATGACATTAAAAAGGCCCCAACTGTAGCCAGTTTTAAATCTAGACTTAAGACCAAACTGTTCTCAGACGCTTTCTGCTAACTGTGCCGAGTTACAAATTCTGAATCTGCCTTGATAATTATTCTACTTTGTCTTTTATTACTTTTTTTACTACTTTTGCCTTTGTTTTTGCTTACTAATTATTCTTTATTTTTAAATGATTTTACCTTGTGTTTTATGTTTTCTTTTTATTATGATCTTTACCTTTTAACTATTCTTTGACTATATTGCCCTTCTATGCTTTTATTTGTTATTATCGTTTGGTTTTGTTTATGTAAAGCACATTGAATGACCTCTGTGTATGAAATGTGCTATATAAATAAACTTGACTTGACTTGACTTGACACACACACACTGAGCATCTCTCCACAGCTCTAGACTCAGGGTATCCCCTGATCGTGTTTCACACGTTACCATGGTGCTGCACCCTGCTTAACTACGCCAATTAACTCTCTGCTGTTATTCCATCTGGAGGATTTAGAGCTTATATATGCATTGTCTGGAGCTAGCCAAGCAGACACACCGAAACGTTTTGCCAGCAAACTTATCGGTTTGTCTTTCCAGTGACTTTACGACGTTTACAACAGCACACATGGTGCTGATACTTGGCATCATGTCATCATAATCAGGTCTTCCTGGAGGTAACCAGTGTTTCCAGGTACATAAGGCGGTCAGTTTATCTGTCTTCTTCACTTGGAAACTTTGTCATTTAATTTTCCGTTATGCAAATGTCATTTCATCTTAAATTAAGATCATACCTTAAATTATGAAATAAGACCAACAGGCAGAACAATAGACTAGTAAGAAAACAAGTGAAGAAATACTTAATTGTCTCATTTACATAATCCTTTTTTTGCTTTCCGACACAGACATGTTCTCACCACTATAAATACTGTACGTCTTGCCTTCAGGATGAGCAGAAATGAGAGAGCTCCATTTGGAAATGGGAAACTGGGGGACAATGCTGCTAGATAGTCTGTCTGTAGAACATGATCTGTGAGACTGCGAGAAGGTGCGATAGAAAGTGGAAGCAAAAACCGTGATTCAGGTTTCCTTTGGTGTAGACTTCTTGACTTGAAAGACAGAGAGACAGTGAGACAGAGAGAGAGAGAGGGGGCCATGTGAGATGGTCAGGGTGCTTGAGTTCACCCGTGGCTCTAAATGGGGGTTAAGAACACGTGCAGAGAGAGAGAGGGGGCCATGTGAGATGGTCAGGGTGCTTGAGTTCACCTGTGGCTCTAAATGGGGGTTAAGAACATGTGCCGTACCGTGACTTTAAAGGTGATGGACTTCTGCAGGCCCTCGGGAGAGATCTGAAGAAGTTCAGCCACCACACGTATCTCCTGAGCGCTCACCACCGACGCAACTTCCTGAGAGTCAGTCTGTGGGTTAACCAAAAACACAAAAAGATCACACTCACAATACAACAAGAGTGTCATTTTGTAACAAAGAACCTTAAAAAGATGTATACACAATTCAAGGATGTTATGGCTGATCTATCTATCTAATTAAACTGTTCAAGAGCTATCAGAAATGCCGGTGTTACATGGCAACTGGCTCCCATGTTAACTGGCTGCGTTGATGACGTTTCATGATTGATGACGAGTCTTTCACAGATGTGGCCACTTGCAGGTTTGTCACTTTCTGATATAAACTAGAGACGAACACAAATATGCATGACGTTTAAAAGTCAAAATTGTGTAGTACTACATGCACTGGACCATGAATATGCCACCCAAAAAAACAAACACCTAAATAGCATAAATTAACTTTGCGTGGGTATCCAACCACGAATAAATTGAACTGTTTGCTTGATAATCAGACGTCTACCTGCTTGCGCCACAAACCAGCTGACGGCGCTCACAGAAATTGACTTAAATTGTATAATTAAAAGAAGTCAGCTAATGTTATTATCATTGTAACAAGTTAACATAGCTGTTCATGTTATCTGGCTACCATGTTATCATGCAACCGTTGCCCAAGCCATATTATGTCATGCATATTTGTATTTGTTCGTCTCCAGTTTCCATCAGAAAGTGACAAATCTGCAAGCGTCCACATCTGTCAAAGAAACGTCATCACTCGTGAAACGTCACTAACGCAGCCAGTTAACATGGGTACCAGTTGCCATGTAACACCGGAATCGGTTAGTTATCGGTTATTACTGACAAACAGATGAAACTGAATTTATTTACATTGATACCTCATATCTCTCAAAGAATACGTTTCCCAGGTGCAGAATGGAGGATAGGACCCTGAAGATGTTGCCCTGGTCTTCGACACTGAAGTGTAGTATCTCCATGGCGCTGATGAGCCTGCGGAAGTCCTCTCCGTCACTCTTCCCCTGGATCTCACAGTCTCCTCCCTACACCAGGTCAGAGGTCAGAGAGAGATCTTTCATTCACTCAGTGCACATTCTCACTAAGTGTATCAGCCATGTCTGAGACAATTCATAGTCAAGTAATTCAAGTATTCATAGTCAATACAATTCAAGTAACACAACGTTAGAATCCCATTTTCGGCAAGGTGGTACCCAATGAAAAGGGTCTCCTACACCCTCCATGGCCCACTTGTGGTCCGTAAGGACATTGCTGGTGGTCCCTAACCATGGATTCAGTAATATAATTTCAATGAGGGAATCAGTATTTTTATTCACTGGTGGTCCTGGCCGGGGTTACGTAATTAGTCAAAATGGTGGTCCCTGGTCAACAATCAGTTGAAAACCCCTGCACTACAACGTTAGCACAATATCAAGCATTCCAGGCGCACATTGCCAATGTCAGAGACTCCATTCTCTGTATTGTAAGTCAATGTAGCACTAAAATGAGTTTGAAGCCATTATTCTAAGGTAAAATAACTACATTGTGTTGCTTTAAAAGTACCATACCATCTGCAACATTCAGTCGGGATTATTCAAATTGAGGATAGGTATCTCATAAGAATTTGCTTTCTTTTGCAAAGACACCTTGGCCTTCCGGTAAAACAATGATATCATCAAATCAATGTCAAACCAACCCAATTGTGAAATGGCAGTCCTGTTTTTCTTTTTCCTTAAAATTATGGTTTCAAACTCACTTTGCTGCCACACTGACTTCTACAATAAGGAGAATGGAGTCTCTATTTTGATTACCTCTGTATTGCGTTGCACCCCTTAGTGCTAAATGGGTACCCAGTATATTGAAAATTTGTAAAAGTGGGAATTTCTACATTGTGTTATTTTAACACCAATATGCTGCAGTTTATTATCACTTCTGCTCAGGTTAGTTCTGATTCACTATGTCTCCAAAGGTACAGAGCTTGTCTAGTTTTACCTGGTTGAGATAATAGTATGTTTCTGCCTCTTGGAGGTAGAAGGTCCGTCTTTGTTGTGAGGGGAGGCCTGCCAGCATCTCATAAAAAATGTGATAGTTTCGTTCATCTTTGGCCTTGAATAAGAAAAATAACACATCCCAGATTAACAACTGTCGTTTTTCTTTTCTTTAATTGTCAGCATAGTTAAAGTCAAATAAATAATAAACAAACAAATTAGGGTGAAATTCAGTTCAGTTCAGTTCATTTTTTCCACACTACACATCTCTCTACATCAATGAGGGCACCTTTAAATCTGAGCAGAATGCAAATAAAACTGTATAATGAGCTTACCACACCTGAAACACAATCCTGGACTTCTCAAGGAGATACTGTGAGGTTATGGCACCACTGATTATACCCCTTGGTTAAATAATGCAGAAAAAGGACATCATCAATCATCCCTATAGTCCACTGCTCTCGCGTGGAAGGACACAGTCAAGCACTTTAGGCACCAAATGGCAGCAAAAAATACACCCGATCGTATTCTACCCACAGCTACTGAAGACGGCATATCATATGAATCTGGGTCCCATGAGCCATGAACCATTTAAAGCAACAGAACACCTAGGGAGCGGGCATGTTTATCGGTTTCAAACCCCCGTCAAATCCTTATCTGCACAGAGTAATACATAATGCAAAGCCTTTCAGTCATACTTACTCCTCCATGAAGATCTCCACAAACTTTCCAAAGCGACTTGAGTTGTCGTTTCTCACAGTTTTGGCATTTCCAAATGATTCTAACAAAGGAGCTGCTTCAAGAATCTAGACAGATGAATACAAATAGCAAGTTAATTTATCTCTTAAATTCAAAAACATCTTAACAAACACGATCATGTTGGCATTTACCACATATATTTTTTTTTATTAATAATTGAAAAAATAGTCAGAACAGAGTTAATATTCCAGGACTAATTTGAATTAATAGCAAGCTATAAACTCAAGCCCATGCATTGTATAGTTAAAGGAGAATTCCGGCGATTTTTCTCATAGATATCCATTTCTCAAGGTCACAGAGTACTGTCATTATTAAAAAAAAAAATTGATTGTTTTCAGGTTTTCAAGAACATTTAAGATCTATGTGAAAAATCGCCTAAATTCTCCTTTAAAAGGTCTGCAGGCATGCTGTAGTCTTGACAGTCACACTGCAAGCAGCACTCAGTATAGTATAATACCTCAATCTGTGTCAGGATCAAAACAGGTGAAATAAACGGAAAATGACAGGTTAGCCTCTCATTCACACACATATTCGATCTGAACATTTCCCAAATTAATAAATGTGCACAGGCGTTTCCTCTGACCTGCTGAGTGATGTTGCGCTTGTGGTGTATCGCAGCTAAATAACGCAGAACCAGCTTGGTGGCCTCAGTTTTTCCAGCACCACTTTCCCCACTGAAAAAAAACAACAAAAATTACACCAATCAAATATCACTGAAACAGTATAAATCAGGGAAACGAAGGGCTCTCATTTGGATAAATTAGGATAAAAATGTTTAGGATGTATTTTTCTTCTATGCAGGCACAGATTATGCATAGTACAATGGATATATGATGTCACTTGTACTCTACTAACAAAGTAGGTTTGACCACTGTTTGTAGAGTAGAAACACCTATTGCGGATTATGCCTTTACTAGCTAAGCACCCCAATTAGGCAAATTGGCTGGGGGACTTCAAACTCAAAGTCTCAGTTCGTCTTCGTCTTCATCGCAGCACTTCACTAATGAGGTACTTTTCTGATCATCGGACAAAGGTGAAACTGAGCCCTGGAATGTGTAGGACGTGCCAATTTCCCTGCGGTGGCAATGGGTGCCTTTCACACAGTGACATGATCTGAGGGTACAACCCTGGCCCAGACGCCAGTAGTCTTTCCTTACCGGTGTCTCCTTCAAAACCTGGTTCAAAGTGTTCCAGGTGATCAGCTGTGTCAAGTAGAGCTGACGTTGACAGTTTAATACTGTAAAAGGCTACAAGAGGATCCTGGGAGTATCACTCAGGGGCTAAATGTTCTTAATCCTCCTAAAGCACATTCTTTGGGCAGTTTGCATGGAGATTTAAGACACTAATGGCAAGGATTTAGCAAGTGTACCTGGATGTGAACTGTAGTGTATGCATATTACCCAAACTTACCTTATGATAATGCACTGGTTCTGTTTGGCATCCATCATTTTTGTGTAAGAGACATTTGCAATAGCAAAAAGATGCCTGCCGAGAAGCAAAACACAGACTTAAATAATATCGATCATAGTAATCAAATAATAGAAGTGGACAGTAACTACAGAAAGAGTTCTTTCTTCTTTTTTATCAGTTATGGAGTTTATGTGATGAAACTCACGGGGGATTTGACCCCAAAGCATGTCCTTTGTGTTGCAGCACCATGTCGGTCCCATAAATGTTAAGCATCTTGTAGGGATTCACAGACACTAGTATACTTCCAATGTACGTCTAGGCAGAGAATGAAAAAAATAACCATATTATTGACTTTCTGCTGTACAATACAAGCCTAAAAGAATACAGAAATATGTGCACAAAACCATAACAACATAACACAGAAATCAAAACATCAGTGTGAATGACCAGCAAGTCTATGTTGATTCAAATCCTTACGTAAATCAATTCACGTTCAAACCTCTTCTTCAAATTTATCAAAACGGCCCCTTCATGTAGTTCTCTGGTGGTGAAAAGAATCTCATAATTATACAACTGTATTTCAAGCATAGTTTAAATGAAAACAGCATCTTCTCAGACATGAAAACAATTTCTGAATGCAATAGACACAAGTAATTAAAGGGTAATGGCTATTAGTTCAGAACATTTTGAGTGCAATTTTTTTTGTTATTTTTTAATTTTGCGGGAACAGACTTACTCTAGTTGGGTCATATCTTCGATCCCATCCTCCTCAGCCTGCTCCCTGTACCGCATGGTGGGGAGGCTGCGGATGGAGTACATCTGTGGGGAAAATCATAACAAAAGAGTGTATGCTATACTAGCACTAATAACATTCATAAATATTTCGACTTTAATTTTTGAATACTTCTCTTTTTTCAAGCTATGTAGAACTGCTTACAGTAATTTACCCAATTTTATTAAAAAAAATTTACACTGTACAAATGTCGGGGGAGAGCGAAGTTGCAAGGCTGGTTCTCTGTACTGTAGATGGGTAGGGTACAGCTGGGAAGACGCGCCTTTCTCCCTATTACAAATTCATTTACCATCAAAATGACATTGAAGCTTTGAAGCTAATAAGTAAAACACTTGCATAGGATGCCTTTAACTTGTGGTAAGCACAGTACATTGGTAATACTTTACAACTTGAATTCAGATTAGTTGATACCAATATAACATCTGTCATTTATATTTGATGAAGATCTCTAACTACAGTTAAATGACAATACAGTAAATGCAAATACAGTATACAGAGTTGTCATCCATCAGCTGTAAGTGATACTACTGCAATGCTGACCACTCATTTGTGGGTTACCTTGTCATACCAGTGCCCTTCAGGTTCCCCTTCCCTGTCAGGTGCCCACTGTGGTACTGTGCCATCTGACTCTTGTCCGATGAATGGAGGAATGCTAGGGTCCAACAGTTCTTCATCCCTGTACATGGACCATTTTGTGAGATTTTGCACAGTTCCATGAGGGAGGACCCTCTCTGCAGACCAAACATCATCAGGCAGCTGACCATCTGTATCAACTGTATGATTGTGGGCCCAGTGTTCCCCAGGTTGCATTCCCTGAACCTGAGGTGTTACAACAGCATACCTTCCAGATGGGTCTAATGGTGAGCCTCCCAGCTTGAATGATGCTTTCCGTAAATTAGGATTCAGCAGGGCACTTGACAGGAATGAAGATGATGCTTGACTGGTTTGGGGAGCCTGCTTCTTTGTGATTATCGATCCATCAGGTAACTTATAGTTAGCTTTTCGCATGTTTTGATTCAAGAGTGCACTGGAGAGCTTTGAGGGTGTGGCTTGCTCTTTTTGTCCTGGCTTTTTTAACAAAAGTGATCCATCTGGGAGTCTGTAGGATGCTGCACGAAGGTTAGCATTCTGCAAAGCACCTGAGAGATAAGGAGAAAATGATTGTTTTTCTTCTTCAGGCTGTTGTGTCAAAAGTGTTCCATCTGGTAGTCGGTAAGTAGCACCACGAAGACTAGCATTTTGTAGAGCACTTGACAGAAGTGGAGAAGAGGGCTGCTGTGGTTGTTTTTTGGAAAGGAAAGACATGTCAGGAAGTTTGTATCCTCTCTTAAGGTTTGCACTCAATGCACTCCCTATTTTTGATGAGGACTGTTCTTCTTCAGTTTGTTCAGGAGCAAGAGTTAAGATGGACCCATCAGGTAACCTGTATGTAGCTTTTCGAACACTGGCATTTTGAAGGGCACTGGACAGAAGTGGTGAAGTTAAAGGTGTTTGCACCACCTCATTTCTTGTAATAAGTGTTCCATCGGGGAGCCTGTAAGTTGCCTTACGAAGATTTTGGTTCTGCAGAGCATTTGACAAAAGTGATGGTGTGGCTTTCTCTGTTTTGTTCTCTGGGCGTGTTACGATTGTTCCATCTGGCAGCTGAAAGGATTTCCCTCTGAGATGAGGATTGTTTAATGCATTTGAGAGGAGTCCTAACTGACCAGTCGGAGATGAGGACACTTGTGCTTCTGCTTGTGCTCTCTGCAAAGGGGAGATGTATGAGGCATTACGTAGTAGTGGGTTTTGTAAAGCACTCCCAAGAAATGGAGAAGATACTTGAGGTTGTTGCTCCACCTGACTAGTGTTTTGTTCATACATGTTTTGCCTCTGAAGAGGTGAGATGAATGATGCATTGCGCAGATTAGGATTCTGCATCAGTGCACTAGTCAACATGGGAGAGGTGCGTGGGTCTACTTGAGCTGTTTGTGTCATCATTGGAGAAAATGGTGTGCCAATTCTTTGCAAAGATGTGAGTGAAGTATTCCGAAGATAAGGATTCTGTAATGCACTTGAAAGCACTGAAGACGATATCTGTGCTTGTTCATGTTGTGGTGCCACTTGGGTGGCAGGTGATGGAGCCCTTTGTAGAGGTGAGATATAAGAAGCATTTCTGAGAAGAGGGTTTTGCAAGGCATTGGCCAAACCAAGAGATGATTGTAAATTCATTTGCTGGGCTTGTTGTGCCATCATTTCAGTTTGTGGAGATTGAGCTCGCTGCATAGGTGACATATAAGAGGCCTGGCGAAGCTGAGGATTCTGATTGAGGGCATTGGAGAGAAGAGGGGAGGGTCCCTGCACAGCAGTCTGATCAACTATCTGTTGAGTAACGGGACTGCCACTATATTGAAATGGTGATCTAAAAGATGCTCGTTGGAGGTTCTGGTTAATTAAAGCACCTGAGAGCATTGGAGAAGAAAGGTTGGTTGGTGTGGGTGACCTTGCAGGCAGAGGAGAGCCAGGTTTATCTGAAGGCTGGGGTGACAAAGGTCTACTTGGTACTTGTCTCACAGATAGTTGTGGGGATAACTGACCAGCTTGTTTTAAGGGAACTTTCTGAGTAAAAGCAGACTGGACGAATTGCTGAGGAATAGAAGATGAGGCCATCTGTTGAGGAAATGGAGATTGCGGGACTTGTTGAAAAGGATATTGGGGAACTTGTTGAAAAGACTGAGAACCATATTGCTGAAAGGAACCTTGTGGAATTTGCTGCATAAAATGAGTTTGAGGAACTTGCTGGGCAAATGGAGACTGAGGGATCTGTTGAGAAAATGGAGACTGTGACATTTGTTGAGGATAAGGTGATTGAGAAATATGTTGAGGAAAGGGAGATTGGACATTCCTAGCTAGGGGGTGACCTGGACCTCTCAATGACTGTCTGAGTGTCTGAGGTGAATTTAAAGGTCTTACAACAGGACGTCCTCTTCCTACAGGCTTGTGAAAACCCCTTTGCGGACTTTGGGCTCCAGGTAAAAAACGCTTGGATTCTCTGAACCCTGGAGGCCGGGAACCTTTCCTGACAACCATCACTGGTGTTGAAGTTGGTGACTGTCGATGAATCGATCCATGCCCAGTATGAACTGATGACCTGAAAGGGGCAACATTTTGCATCAGTGGAGGGCCTTGATGACTTCTTCTGCGTATGAGGGGGTTACCTGTTGTTGGCTTTACAGCTCTCATTGGCACTTTATTACGACCTACCCCCCTGAACCTGCGTGTGGACGTACGGGTGGGAAAACCCTCAGGCTGGGACATTCGGTTGGACACTCGTGATGGTGATGGAGATGAACGGCGACCAGGTGTGTGAGGAGATGCTGGTCTTGGTGATCCAGCACCCACAACACGAGATGGAGTTGGGGATGAAGGTCTGTATGATAATCTAGAACGTGGAGGGGGGCTGCTAGCTCGTAATGATGGATGAGGTGACACGGGCCTCCTTCTAAATGATCTTGATGGCAGGGGCCGTTCTGGGGGCCTTTCACCAAAAGTCCTTGTCGGACCTATTGGTGAAAATGGTGGTGGGGACCTAATGCTTTGCCTCAGTATTGGACGGGGTGATGTTGGAGGACTTGTTTTTCTGAAGGATCCACGTGGTGAGGGAGGAGAGCTTTCTCTCTGAGGGTAAGGTCTTCTAAAACCCATGGTTCCTCTCCGTGGTAGTGGGGATAAAGGGGGAGGTGATCTTCCTCGTATAGAAGGTTGGGGTGATGGCCCTCTTCTTGATAGCTGGGGGGAAGGAGGGGGGCTGAATTTTCTTCTCTGGAGTGGTGAGAATGGTCTTTGGGCATTGTTATTAACTGATTGGTGAAAAGATCTGCGAGACATTTGAGATTGTGGACCAAACCTACTTCGGCCTGTGGCAATGCTAAACGGTCTCCGGGGAAGATGAGGAGACTGAAGTGGCGTAAACTGATTTTCAAATCTATAAAACATTGGGTCAGAATAAGGTCCAGCCATGTATGGGCCATAACCTCTTGCTGACAAAACAGGAGATGGTGGTGCTGAAAATGCCACGGGTCCCATTGGTCCATAAGATTGTCTGTGTAGTGACATTTGAGGGGTAAGTGGCCTCATCTGTTGAGCAGTAGAAAACACTGGCGACCTAACAAGAATAGGGCTCCCGGGCACAAAAGGTGTGGACTGATGAACTAATATAGGACTAACTGATGGAGAGAGGGGTTTCTGAGCCATCACTGTTGGCTCTGGAAGCACCACAGTTTGAGGGAACATTGCTTGGATGTCATACTGCACATCACCAGGCATAGCAAAGTCATTTAGAGCTATCTGTGGTGAAGGGGGATTTGCAACTTCAATGTTTTCTTTTCCAAAAAGTTTCACTTGAGGTCTTGGGAACCTGAAAGGATCCTCAATGCCAAAGCCATCAGAAGAGAAACCTGTTAGCTCGTTAGTGTAAACCTGTGGAGTAGGGTCAATTTGTTCTATTATGTTTACACCTGGAAATACATATTGCTGTTGATCAGTGAGCACAGGATTAAGATACACAGCTGAAGCATCATTATAGACAGAAGGCAAAATATATTGTTTATACTGATGAGGATATCCAGCAGGTAACATATAAGGACTTGGTAGATTTTCAGAGGGGTAATACAATCCATGCTGGTGATAGTAACCAATCTCTTCAGGGAACATTCCATAGTCATAGTATTCCATGTCATTGCCATAGTACCCATATTCATCTTCCATATAATAATATGGGTCATCATAATATTCCATTCCATCATCATAGTATGGATAATCATACATCTCATCTTGTCCATAGTCATAGTAATCCATCCCATCATCATAGTATCTGTATGGTCCATCATATTCTCCATAATAGTCATCTTCATAGTAATCGTATTCATCCACATAATATCCATTTTCATCTTCATAGTATCCATAAGGGTCCTCATAGGGGTAATCATAGTATTCCATATAATCTTCAAAATGCTGGCCAGGTCTTGGTCGCCCTCTCGCATAGCTGTCATAATAGCCTCCCTGATCATATTCTTCTTCCTCATAGCCATACATGTATTCATCCTCCAAATATCCGTCATTGAGATAACCTCGATACCTTCCCATGTTTGACCTTCGGGGATTGCCCCTCCCAGCCAGTAGTCCCTGAGTCTTAGATGAAATGTATCTGCGCGTGAGCCAGTTGGATGCCCCTGCAATCTTCCCCAACGCACAGCCCCTCCTTTTGAAGACTGAGCCAGTTTTCTGTTTACCCAGCTCCTTTTTATACCCTATGCCTGGAAAGCCAGTCATAAATTTAGAGGTGCCCCCCAAAGCGGTGGCAAATGGTTTACTACCTCCAAATCCAAAAAGTTTGCCGACTTGGGGCTCTGTCTTTTTCTTGTCGCCAGACACAGCCGCAGCCACAGCGGCTCCTTTCAGGGCGGCTCCTTTCAGGGCGGCTTTCCCTTTGCCCTTCTTCCCCTTGTCATCCTCATCCTCGCTGCTCAGCAGCTCTTCCTCCGATTCACTGACAGGCTTCTTGCCCTTCCCTTTCGCCTTGTCATCTTTGCCCTTTCCTTTTGGGGCCTCTACCTTTTTCGGTTCCTCTGTCTTTGCTGCTTTCTTTGGTGCCATTTTATCCCTTTGCAAGTTTAGTTTCAATCATTGTGTCACAAATGATATAGATCACTCTCAAAGCATATCAACATAAATAATATCATTTCAATCAGGATGTGGTCCAGTTTACATTGACCTTTGCAAGAAAACAGTGTGCTCCACAGAGGGACAAAATGAAAACTCGAGAATATAAACAGCATTTAAGAGAAAACTTAGCTGCTTTTGATGCAATCCAGATCCATTTCTCTTTTGGGTGTACGCTAAATTGATGTCACTGCCGACAAAGCATCACTTTTATGGAGAGAGGTAATCCCCGATTGTCAAATGTCCCATTGCCTTGGCCGTAGAGTTACTTTTGGCAGGAGATTTTCCCCCACACAAAGAGGCTCTCTGTCTCTCACTTCAGGTGCAGGTATCCACAAATGTCAGCATGTCTTTGTTACAGGCTAATAATGCTCCTCCTTTTGCCACTGCTCTAGCGCTCCAGTTACATTAATGTCCTGTGAGCGTACGAAAGCAAATTCCTGCCACTGGTGTGCAAGCATGTGTCTGAAAGTATGTGAGGAGTCCCTGTTATAGTTGCAAAGGGCACCTTAATGTATCAACTATACTGACTTAGGGTAACTTTATCTCTTTGGCTCATTCCTGTATAAATTATGCAGGTTGGCTGAGCTGTTACTAAACTGTGTCTGAGAAGCATATCCAAAGAGGAGCATGCATATAGCCATCGATCAGACTGCCGCTCCCTCTCTCTACTTCAACAGGTGAGTTCAGCATCACTTCAGTGAGCATATTAGGGGTTTGCACGGCGTGTCATCAGATCTGGAAGTCGCCATATTGGAGATACTCGCCTTATTAGAAAGCATTAGGCACTGAAGTAAATCCCAAACATCGTCAAGGAAAATGGTTAATTATTGCCGTGTTTTAGGTTGTACCAATAGGTCAGACTGAGAAAAACATCTGGTGTAGGTATCGACTTCCAAAAGTTATTAAAAAAACAGGGAGAAAGGAGAATAATGCCAGAAGTTATCAGAGGAAGGGGGGCGCTTGTGGTTGAACATGGTACTTCGTCTCCCTCACCCAACTCATATGGATCTGCGCTGCCAATAAACCGTAATTTCTCGAAATAACCCGCCTTTTCTTGTGGTCCAAGTCCTGCCCTATATGCCTTTGCATCTTAGACACATTTTCATGAGCTTTTCTGTTGTTTAGACACGGCTACAACCACGTAAGATATCCGAAGTGCATAATACGCCATTGTACTTCATTCACTGCGCCAATATGGCCGCGCGTGCTGGGTTACCATGGTTACTGCCCAGAACGTGACGTCCGTGCAAACCCCTAATAATAACAACAAAAAGACAATAGTACAAACTGTGAAAATGTCAACAAGAATCCACTGTTTCTATAGTGCAGTAAACTCAGAATTATGCACACTGTGTATGTTTAACACTTTAAAAAAGGCTAACATTCAACAATTCATTATATTATTATTTCAGCAATGATTTCCAGGAGCATGTCTGGCAACGTGTTGCTCCAGTCGTGCGCTAAAAATAAGTGCATGAATTTATTATGTTCTTAATGAATGAAATTCTACACTCTGTTTAGCTTCGAAACAGTGTTGTCTTTAACATGTTGCTTGTAAGATGATAGCATCTAATTAGAGAAAATGTCAAACATATTCAGATTTGTGAACCATGGCTGCATGGGAAACAGCAGCCAAAACGTCAGTTGTCATATTGTTTACCTGTAGGCTTACTTGAGTGAAAAAACCCTGCTGAGTGAACCATATGCTATCATAGGCTTCTCCTTCCATTTGTCCCTGTATGATTTCATGCCAATATCCAAACAAACCCACACAGGTATGTTACATGTGTGAGAACTGCTGAAAAAGTTATAAGAAGTTTTCACACATTTTTTCATACCAGTGTAGTGAACATGTTTGGAATGTACAAGGCATGACCTGAATGGTTTATGCTAATTCATGACTTAATATTCCTGGAGTTCATGACACGACCAGTTATCAATACTTAATGTCTGGTCTGTATTCTGTTCACAAAGAAATAATGAAACATTAATCAGAAAAGTACTAAATACACCTAGAGTAAACTTGCTTAATCCTATAAAACCTTTTTTTTTTTGCGAACATCTGAACAGAGAATTACGGAAGAGAATTTTGGAAGAGTTGGAATGGGACATCGAGCTTCTTTTTACTGTTTTCACTTTGTATTTTAAAATGGTACTACACTGAATGTTTCATACTGACACAAAAAATTAAATAAACTGCTTAATGCAATTAATATGACCACATAGGCTCATCATAACACTCAAGTGACTGCAATATTGTTGTCAGACTATCTTACTGATTTAATTGAGCTAATTTTGTCATGGGATTGAATGTCATCTTGTCATTTCCTTTGCAGTCACAAGTCATAGAGGGGGACGTCAACAGTTAGATCTTGTAGAGCTCCTGCCTGCATGCATCAAAGGGAACAATGACAGGTCACCTCCGTCACGCTGACAATGTCCTTTCATCAAAAGCACTCATGGATACAGCTTCATAAAAGCCACCCAGCATAATTAAAAAGCCAGAGTTAGCATATCCATACAGTGGAAAATATTTAGGTCTAGGGCGTATTGCTACAGTGTATGTAAGAGGAAGACATGCCAAAATTATTCACATCATTTTAGAATTTCAGCCATTCAAACAAAGCAGACAACCACGTCACATGTCTTTATGTTTAATTACCCTGTGTTGTGTTAAATGTCAAATCAGAAAACTTAAATCTGTTTTAGGTTGAAAGTATATCCTCCTATGTTTGAAAATAATTTTTCAATTTATAATATATAATAATAATAAAATTTATTTATATAGCACTTTTCAAGCACAAAGCACAAAGTGCTTTACAGACAAACAAAAAACAAAACAATAGTAATGATAACAATAATAATAATAATAATAATAATAATAATAATAATAATAGTAATAATGATAAAATACTAGTAATAACTAAAAGGACAAACTACCAAACACAAACTTAACTCAATATAAGAAACAAAAGGAAAAGTATACAGTATAGTACCCAAGACAAAATAAACAAACAGAAATGATAATAATGATAATAAATGAGCAGAGACATGAGTGGCATCATTCACTATTAAAGGAAAGCAATTTTATATAAATGGGTCTTTAGACTAGATTTGAAAACAGCCACTGATGGTGCAGATTTGATGTTATAAGGGAGGCTGTTCCAAAGCTGGGTGCTCTAACTGCAAACGATCGGTCACCCCTAGTTGACAGTTTACTTTCTGGAACAACTAAAAGTCCCAGGCTGGAGGATCTGAGGGGCCAAGCCGGACAGTAGGGGGTTAATAAATCTTTTAAATAGTCAGGTGCCAAACCATGTAACGCTTTATATGTTATAAGGAGGATTTTAAAATCAATCCTAAAACTCACTGGCAACCAGTGAAGATTGGCCAGAACTGGGGTGATGTGTTCCCTAAATTTAGACTTTGTCAAAAGTCTGGTTGCTGAGTTCTGAACAGTCTGTAAACGAGAGATGGATTGACTATTTAGACAGGTGAATAAGGCGTTGCAGTAATCAAGTCTAGATTAAACAAATGCATGTATAATTCTCTCTGGGCTGTATTTTGGGCACCAGCGCATGGCGTAAAGTTCGTTTTCCACCCGCGCAAAGTTTAATTCGGTATTTTGCACGTTTATTTTTTAAACATTGTGCCCAGGGGTGTGGCAATTAACAACCTAGGGAGGGGCCTGGCGCGTTGTCTAAAAATCGCTATCATACACCACCTAAACCTGGTCAGAAGTCAATGGTGAGTTGTTCATATGCTATTTTAAGAGCGCATGTCAACAGTCATATTGGCAGGTGCACGCACCATCTTTCTATCATTCATGAACGCACACCAGCGCACGTCCATGCAAAGCATTACAAATTGCACGATTACAATGGGAAACATAATTAGAATAAAGATATTACGAAATACTGTACATCTCATGATGAGTAGTTTTTCACCATCATTTGCAAATTGGTAATGACGGTTAAAAGTGATTAGGGGAGAGGCGAGAGACACGTATGGAGCACAGCTGAAGACGCACTGTCACGAGATATAAGCAACTCCTCTGCAGGATGTATGTTGTTTTATTCAGTCATTTGAGCAACATTAGGGTAAGTGTTGCTTTTTCCAGCCTATGTTTTCGGTGGTAACCCATTGTCAGTCAATAGTGAAAGTAACTGCATATAACTGTCTTGTCGTTGACTGACTCCTTGGTGAAGTTAGTTTTACTTTGCCAATGAGTTCAAATAATAGATGAGTGCAAATGCGTGAAGGCTATGCTAGGTTTTAGTAAAGCATGGTTTAAGAATGACCATTCCATACGGTCTCGCAAGCAGCCTCCTTCAAATGCGCCGTTGAATGCCAAAATACCATGCATTTATTTGACATATCGCGCTTTGCGCCGTTAAAGGGAATGACAGATGTCATTCTCATTGGTTTAAAATGATGTTACGCCCCAAACACACCCATGTGACTGATTAAAAAACCTAGGAACACCTTGTTGCGCCATGCGCTCCACTTTTAATAACGAAACCCCTCCCAATGTGAACTGGACATCCTACTAAATTTGAACAGACTTTTGACGAGTGAAGATGCACTTTAGAATGTCATGATAGGGCCCTCTGTGTCCTTTAAAGAAAGCATTGATCTGATTTTGGAAATGTTTCTCAGTTGATAATAACAGGACTGGACAAGGAGTTTTACATTTTACATTTACATTTTAAATCTGTATCAAATAAAACCCCTAAGTTTCTAGAAGTAGTCTTGTTATTTGAGACTAAATTTCCAAGAAAAGTCTGAGCTTGACTATAGACTTTGTCAGGGCCAATGAAAAGGACTTCTGTTTTGTCAGAGTTAAGCTGTAGGAAATTCTGTGACATCCAGTCTTTCACATCAGCTATGCATTCCTGCAGTACAGTTAGCTTGTTAAGCATGGTTAGTTTGACTGAGATGTACAGCTGTGTGTCATCAGCATAGCAGTGTAATGATATGTTTTGGCGGCGAATTATGTGGCCTATAGGTAACATATACAGGGAAAACAATATTGGTCCTAAAATTGAACCTTGGGGAACACTGCAAGTAATAGCTGAGGTAGAGGAAGTAAAATTTCCGATTGAAACAAAAAATGTCCTGTTGGACAAATAGGATTTGAACCAGTCCAAAGCAGGACCCGTTATGCCAACCCATTCTCTTAGTCTTCTGATTAATATAGCATGATCAATGGTATCAAAAGCAGCGGTGAGATCCAGCAACACCAAGACAAAGTGCTCACCAGAATCAGCTGCCATCAGTAGATCATTAGTTACCCTGATAAGAGCAGTTTCAGGGCTATGCATAGGACGAAAACCTGACTGAAATTTCTCCAGGATGCTATTGCCCTTTAACACTTCAGAAAGTTGCATCAAGACCACCTTTTCCAGAATTTTGGAGATAAAGGGCAATTTAGAGATTGGACGAACGTTTTTTTAGAATGGAAGGATCAAAGCCAGGTTTCTTTAAGAGGGGCTGGACACTGGCTGCCTTGAAAAGGTCAGGGACACACACTGAGGAAAGAGAATTATTTAAGATTGATAGCAGACTATAGGGCCTATAACACTAAACACTTTTTTGAGAAGAGTGGCTGGTAAAATGTCTAAAGGACTAGATGAAGGATTTATTGCTGCAACAATTTGTAAGACAAAGAAACAAATCCAAATAGTGGTTTAAAAAAAAACAAGTGAATCTTGCCAATGAGATGCATACGACCGACCGTCATAATGGCTCAAACCCTAAGTGAACCTAGCTGTGATCCAGGCCACACTATTCACCGCGACCAGAACTAGAGTAGGGTTACAGTCAAGTAGCATGGGAGAGCTGACTTAAATTTCAGTCTCTTTGTTATGTCTGAACAGTGTGACCCCTCTTCAAATTTAAATGTGTGGATGTCTGTCTGTGTGTTTGTGAACATATGTGTTTGTGTATTGACATTGACTTCAACAAAATCCATCATTTCATATTTCTGTTTATTGTATTGAAATATCATAAGCCCTTGTTAAAACATACATATTCTGCCACAAATCTACTGCCGTAATTCAAATGTAATTAAATAAATTAAATCAAATGAATCAAATTCATTATTCGTTGGTTAGCTTGTTTGTTATGTTATATTATTTTTTTGCTATTCTATTTGCAGTTGGGGTATGCAATACTGCCAAAGTGTTACTATAATGTTTGATATTCTTTTACTGAACAAGAATAAAGATTTATATACAGTACCATAACTATTCCATGTATGTCATTCCACATGCATTTTACAATAACATTTTGTTGTAACAGTTAACAGTTAATTGCAAATGGCTAAGTAAAGATCCATTAAAGGTTCGATATGGCGCTTTCTGCTGTTGGAATAAAAATTGTTCTAGATACGCCTATAGGTGCATACGAATACCCATACTAGCGTACTATATAGTAGGCAAGACGCAGTGCGTAACTTAATAGTATAATAGTGTGATGAGGATGTGGATGTTGCATGCTTGTGACGTGTTCTTTTTTCATGCAAATAATGTGTATATAAAACTATTTTATAAAATTATTTAGTATGTAGGCCTAATGCATTCTTTGTTCAGTTGTTCCTGACTAAGCATATTATTTTCCATGGTACACTTCTTAAACTTTGGTACAATTCTAACATGGCACTGTCATAACCAAGGCATGACACCTGTCATGAATTAAGGAGTGAATGTTCATGGCTGGTGTCATGTCTTTTTATTGTTAATTTTTAATATCAAGAAGATGTTGGATGTCTTTATTAGGGATGCACGATATATCGGCGGCCGATATATTATTAGCCGATAAGTGAAAAAATGAAAATATTATTATCGGTCCGATAACAGAATTCTGGCCGATAATTTGCGCCGATATTTTTTAAAGTCCTAATATAGGCCTACTGGCTACACCTAGCTAGCCTACTTGAGCTTGGTTGGCTATACTTTTTCCTCAATATAATGTCAGCGGTGTGAATGTATTTCACCACTCTAACAAAATCTGTGGATATGCGTTCATTTGGGAATCTGTGCATCTCAAAATCCTCTCTTGAATGATCCGCCATTTAACCTTAACAGAGCGGAGCTTAGCCCTATCTAGAGCCGTCTTGTGCTGGTGTGTTTGCACTTTACCGCGCTGGTCGGGGAAACAAATAAACAAACTCGTTAGTGGGACGAGTACATAAGTAGGCCTAGTTCTAAGTTGTGTTTTAGTATTATATTTGCATTACTTTAGCTTGGGTTTTGTATTATTACCTAGAAATATGCTAACCATTCGTGCTTCAGTTCGACAGGTCATCATAATAAGTTATTAAAACCTTCGGGGCTAACGCCTTTCATTTCTGCTGCAGCAGGTTGTGCGCAACAGAGTAGACGGACATAAGATACAGTCTGAGGAGTTGCAGCTTTATTCAGTTACCCGCAGTTGAAACTAAACCTAAGTTTCCCTCACAAACTCTGATTTGGTCGCTATACTGTAGCTTATTCCAAGCTGAGCCGTTTATGAGCATTTAGTCCTAAATGAAAACGATTAAAACTCTCTAGCTCACTTAAAGGAGCCACACATACTGTAGGGCTAGGCTACTGTTATGTTGTTGACTGCCGTACTATTGAGGACTATTATGAGTTCTGTCTATCATTTGGTGGTAGGTAAAATTACTGCAATAAAATTATGCTTATTAAATGCTTTCCCCAAATCACTTTTCACGATTTTTTTTCAAGTAATATTATCGGTTATCGTATCGGTATCGGCCACAACAAACCAATAAATATCGGTTATCATTATCGGCCCTAAAATTCCATATCGGTGCATCTCTAGTCTTTATTATGACAACTTGATATTAAAGCAACACCAAAGAGTATTTTGTACCTTAATATAGCCTAATGTTTCCAAAATCGTTTCAGTGGTTCATCAACTCGTAACAGGGTGAACGGCACTTCTGTATTCGCTTCGCGGCCCTCTATCGGCTATAACCGCACTAAGTTTGCCAGATCGGGTAGCGGATCTGTAGTTCGATGGAATGAGACATAAGAAACTACAAATTTGACTTGCTTCTGATGTCGCAATATATCATACTTTCATTAAATCATGCAACATACTCTACCGTGTCTGTGGACATTGTTATTTGCAAAGCTGGTGCTAGATAAACAAATAGCTTGTGTGCGACAGAGGAATACTGACAATGTCTGTTTAGCTGATGTTTTTTTTCCAAAGCATAACATTGAAGTTGCAGTGCAATAGGAGACGTTATTTGAAAAAAAAAAAAACTAGCCTAGGTTACCCTAGTGCTACAGTAACCAAGACAACATAAACTACCATGCCACACCATGACATGCCATGGCTAATTATTGAACATAATGAAACTATTCGGCTTTGTGTGTCAAAATTATATTAAAGTGTCAAATATAAGGCCATTTGGTTGGCTTGGTAAATCCCCACCTCTCCTTACCACTAATGTCATGCCTGTTCTTCACTCTAGACTGTAAAAGCACAATATGTATAACATATAAAAATCCAACCAGTGCATAAAGCTTATAGTTTTGATATGATTGATAATTAGGCGAGCCATGTGATGTTCATAGCAGGTTTATCTTGTCTTCATTGTCAAATTGTTATGGCTGCAGCAGTTATGCCATCTTGATTAATGTGAAATTGTCATAATTAATACATCTCAAACAATGTAAACTTGACTTAAAAATTGCATAAAAAAGGAATGTCACTTAATGACGAGTCATAAAGAGTCCTTAATGTTCTTGGCAGGTGTCATGTCATGCACACTCCTTCAAATAAAGTGTTAATAGAAATTCTAATCCTATTTGTACATAATAGAACTAGCATTTAGAACATAAATAGGTTTAAGGCCCTATTTTCTTTTAAATACCCTTATGAACAGTGTACTTTGGTAACCAATAATGAAGTGATGCTCTTCTATATGTTATTAAAGCAACATGAAATAGTTCTTTACCTACATTGTGTTACTTTAAAAATGCAGGTGGGTCAGTGACGTGCCGCACTGATTTGGACTTCCAGGAGTAATAAATATTAAATATTTATATAAAATAGGTTTAAAATTCTATATACACTTTAATCTCACATCATTTGTCCTCCTCACTGTTTATAATTGTGTGAAAAAAAATCTAAATGAGGTATTTAGGTAGGGTTTAATGCATTTAAAAAAAATATTGATTTACAGTTGAAATATAAAGTTTAAAAGTCAAGGTCAAGGGTAAAGTTGGAAGGAGGTGGCCAAGCAACTGCCTGTTATACATGACAAAGCATGAAACTGTCATAAGGTCAAACAAAAAATGTCGGTTTTACCGTATGACACAGAGCATTTAACTGAATTATTTAGTTATTTCTTAATTGTTTTACCACACATATATATTTGGTACAACTACTATGAATTAAAATAAACATGCCTATCATTTTAAAAAATGACATTTTTACAGATGGCTCTTTCTAGTAAGGAGAGGGGTGCACGTTTCCGTGCACAGCTAAGGGCAGATCCTGCAGCTAGAGAGGAGAACCTAGCCAAGAGGAGGGAAAGGTATAACTGTGAGAGTGTATGATGTCAGTAATATCAGTATGTGCCAGTTTTGTCAGTATAGGCAGTATCTTATCTATAGACCTGAGTTGAAGTCAGCATCACAACATCAGAATGTTTCTGGAAAGTGGCTTCAGTGATATATATATATAAAAATGTATGTGTATTTGTATGTATATTTATGAATAAATATCAATATATGTATACACGCAGGCAACGGCAAAGGAAACAAGCTGGACAGGGTGATTATTATCATGCCATCAAAGAGTTGATAGAAACTACACATGCAAAGACGAGGGAACAGTGGAGGCTCGACCAGAGACGATGCAGAGAAAAACAGGCAGGTGGAGGCATTGATGAATCTGACACCGGTGTCTGAGGACTATTTTGTGGACGAACACCATGACCATCCTGAGCCATCTCAACACTCCTCACCACCTGGGCCATCTCAACACTCCTCACCATCCTGGGCCATCCCAACACTCCTCACCACCTGGGCCATCCCAACACTCCTCACCATCCTGGGCTGTCTCAACACTCCTCACCACCTGGGCCATCTCAACACTCCTCACCACCTGGGCTGTCTCAACACTCTTCACCACCTGGGCCATCTGAACACTACTCACCATCCTGGGCCATCCCAACACTCCTCACCACCTGGGCCATCCCAACACTCCTCACCACCTGGGCTGTCTCAACACTCCTCTCCACCTGCTTGCAATTGAGCTCTGGTGCATTCTACTTCTATCAATGGTCCTTGAGATGCTTCTACAACTTGATCGGAGTCCACCTGTGCCTTAATGAATTCACTGGACATTAGTAGGAGAGGCACTACTAGTTGTTGGTGTAAGTCAGAGTGAAAACCAAGCCACGAGGGTCGAGAGAATTGTCCGTAGAGCTGCAAGACAGGGTTGTGTGAAGACAGAGATCTGGGGAAGGATACAAGAACATTTCTGCAGCATTGAAAGTGGTAGCACGATAGCCTCCATCATTCTCAAATGGAACAGTCTGGAACAATCAACAATCTTCCAATATCTGGCCGCTCAGCCAAACTGAGTAATCCGGGACGAAGGGCCTTGGTCAGACAGGTAACCAAGGACCCAATGGTCACTATAAATGGCATCCAGAGTTTCTTTGAGAAGATGAGAGAAACATTAAAGGGACACCAGGCAAGCCTGATGCTTTTTCTCTACGAAACTTCCCCTCGCTCGGTCTGAAGCTCTTTTCCTTTTCTTTGCGTTTTCCGTCAAGGGTTTTCTTCGCCGGCTCTGCCATTATACACACGGTTGCAACAATCTCTAGCGTTTCGTTAGCCTGCCTCTGTGCTGTAAACTGATCCTGCTTCGGTCGGCGGGTAGGATACACTGAACTTGCAAGTGGGATATTCTTCCTACAGGCAGTAGGGGCGGGCGAGAGAGCCTTCATTCGCCCCATAATGAGTCATTTAACCATATACCGACTTACGAAGATGATTAATTAACACAAAAACGTTGCCTGGTGTCCCTTTAAAAAGGACAAACACCAGTGCAGCTCAGTTCGTGGTTTCTTCCACACCCGCCATTGGGAATTGTGGCCAAATAGTTCAGTCTTCGTTTCATCAGACCAGATGATTTTACTTCTCATGGTCTGAGAGTCGTTCAGGTGTTTTTTGGGAAACCCCCGGAAAAAATGGCTTCCATCTGGCCACTCTACCATAATGACCTGATTGGTGGAGTGCTGCACTGATGGGACCAGCAAGAAGACAGAGTGTGGTGGAGTTCCTCACTAGAGATGAGAACAGCTGTCTCCTAGCTGAGTTGACTAAAATAAATGTTCAAGTGTTGGGAAATATATTCTACTGTTAATAAAAGGTTCACTTGAGATGCCTTGTGTTTCCTTGAAACTATTCTGAATTGGCCTACATCAATTTATTACATTAAAGGGACACCAGGCAACGTTTTCGTGTTAATTAATCATCTTCCTAAGTCGGTATATGGTTAAATGGCTCATTACGGGGCGAATGAAGGCTCTCTCGCCCGCCCCTACTGCCTGTAGGAAGAATATCCCACTTGCAAGTCCGGTGTATCCTCCCCGCCGACCGAAGCAGGATCAGTTTACAGCACAGAGAGGCAGGCTAACAAAACGCTAGAGATTGTTGCAAACGTGTGTATAATGGCAGAGCCGGCGAAGAAGCAGTGAAAACCCTTGACGGAAGACGCAAAGAAAAGGAAAAGAGTTTCAGACCGAGCAAGGGGGAGTTTCGTAGAGAAAAAGCATCAGGCTTGCCTGGTGTCCTTTTAAAAATGCAATGAAACATTGAAATTGTACTGTCATATGGTAAAACAAAATATGTCATACGGTAAAACATTTTTTTAAAAGAAAATAATGGAGGAGAGCTAGTATGATATATATATCTAGTTAACTTCAAGGCATTTTTGACTAATTTCTATCAAAAAAATAGAATAAATGTTAAAAGATGACATGCTGTAGTCGTTAAAATACAACATATCTAGTATTTGTGGTGAAAGTGCTTATATTTGGCAACTAGTTATAGAATACTTACAGATCAACTATTGCATTTTTGGTTGTATTTGACCCTGTCATGAATATCAAATTTAATTTATTTCTAAAAATAACTGTGTTTTACCGTATGACATTTTCAAGGACCGTATACAATGAAACACATTAAAATGCCATATATTGCTATTTTTTATAAAGGGCACTTATAAAATAAAAATATATACATATAGATTTACGCAAAAAAACGCCATATTTAACTTGTCTTTTCATTTTAATTTTTTTACTGTTTTGAAATTCTAAAACGTCACTGACCCAGGTAAGGCCAGGCCAGGCTCACCATTATGTTTTCAATATATACATTCATGTACCATTCGTTTTTACATGTACTGTACAACTAAGCTCATCACACTAATAAAAGTTTTCTCGATTATTTAAAACATTATTACCAGGCTTAAATTCAAAACCACCACCATTTACCAAAAGACAGACACATTTCTAGATACACCAATCCTAACCTTTTGTTAGGTATGATCGTTTTTTCCATTATTGTGTATGGGAAAATATATTATGCTAATTGTTTGACTGTTTTACACATTCTTTACATATAAATCACATATTAGCAGTACATTTCAGTGATGTAGTCAAGACCACTTAAACTGAGACTAGAAGGTATTAAGACTGAAGAACAAGAAGAAAAAGACCAGAAACAGACTAATGTTTGAGTCTACATGGGATGACATGACTTACTAAATATGGAACATATTTGGGCTTGCCTATATGGCCTAAAATCTATATCATCATGGTAAACTTTCAACAATATGCATCACAGGACATACAGTATGTCCTTAACATTTCCTCTGAATTGGTGAAAAGCACTGGTATAGCAACTGCATTACAGTAATTACTGTTTTATTTATTTTCTTTTGTGTGAGTTTGCAAATCAATTCTTTATGACTAACAAATGTGAATTTAAACATAGCAATTTTGCTGACATTCTTGATCCTAATTACTGGCTGACTGACTGAGTGTGTGTGGGTGAAGGGATGTTGGGAGCGCAAGAAACAGCCATTTAGAAAAAAAAATCTAATTAAATGCATCTTATTAGTTGCATCAGAAGAAGGACGTTATACATCTAATCGTAGTACTGCGTTATCTTAAAGCTTTGTGATGAGCGGTCTTGCCTGAACTTGAAATAAAAAAAAACTTGAAATACAAAAACCCCACAACTCCTCTTTGTAAAGAGACCAAGACAAGGCAGAGTCAAAATAAAGTCAATTCCAAGACCAGACCGACAACACGTAAAAGTGATCTTGAGGCCAAGACCAGTCTCGAGTACAGTAATTTCCTGTATTAGCCAAATTGGGTATAAACCGCAGGACAGTGTTTTGTGCAAAAATAATTTAAAAAAAAACATATCAATACCATATTAACTGCCCCATGTATTAACCTCACAGCTGAAGAAATTATGAAATCTCGGCTAATAGTTGGGAAATTACGGTACAACACTGGTACCTGTACAGTAGCGTAGTACTTTTTCCACTGAATTACTGTTTTTTGTTTAATTCTTACTATTTGTGTTGTTTATTATGTGCATCATGTGAAGAGGTTGTTGTGTGGGGAAAAAAACATAAGGACCATACTCATTGCATGCAGTAGTGTTTTAAATTGATCTCACCAATGTGTAAGACTATGTTGTAGTGTGTGCTTTGTGCGTCAAGTCTGAAGGCAACATTTGTTTTTCAGCATGAATGAATGGTTTTGAGTGGAGTTTAGTTTTGACTCTCAGAGTTCAGTGTGTAGTTATGGTGTTTAGAGTTTTGAGAAATGGATGCATAATTTCAAGAAATCCTTTTTAGAGAAGAACTGTAAGCTGTTGTTTAGCACATAATGAAAATGCATAAAGAATATGGAAACATACCCGATTGTACATATACTCATGTTAGAGATGAAGTATGATAATTGCCTTCATAAATGCACCAAATCTATATCATCTGTCTGTCAAGTTCAAGTCAGCCCACTTCTCACCATTCAGACACAACTGTCTGCCACAAATGCAATCAGAGACTTAACCTAGAAATATACATATACAATCTACATGTAAAATCTCCCCCATCTTCCCTCTGTCTTACCTTAGTGTTCTCACTCATCAAGTCCAGTCAAATGTTTCACAAAACCAAACAGAACGGCAAAAGAAGAAGACCCTATTAGCCAATATAGCTCCGTATGGACTCTTTCACTGCTGTGTAAAATCGACAGGCTCTCGCCCCCTACTCTCCTTCTTTTATGTGCCATGCAATAAAATATATTTGACGTTTGAGTCCACCCTCTCTGTTTGAATGAATGACTTCAGCAATACGTGGGCCTTCCCTCGGCCAGCCTACACACTCACATTCATTACATGAAAACGCCACCACGACACAATGGCCTGGACAAACACACTTTCTTTTCTTTCCCATCAAAACCAGAGCGAAATGTGCATCTAGGGCATTTAGGGATAGATGGTGAACATAAGAGCTCAGAGTAAACACGACAACACACTTGGGTCTCTTCTCTTCTCTGGGAGCATCATCACTGACAGTAGCACACAGTCTAGTCAGGTTGCTAAACAAACAGGACACTTTGTGGCTCATTAGTTGAGACGTGATCCCCACTAGCCCACAGGCCTTTGCTCTCAGGTAAGTAATAATCAACAGAATCACACAGGAGGCAGCTCTTATTGTTGCTTAATAGCCGTCTGAATGGCAGACAACACAGCCATGGTCACGCAGGTCTGACTAACCATGATTTGTTTTTCTCAAAGGCCCACGACAGAGGCCCTGAAAGAAAGAGGGGAAAAAACACAAAGGCCCAAGTGCCTAGTTTTGCATCCACACAAAGGGGCCCAGCAGCAGATGGCTTGAGTGGTATTGAGTGGACATTAAAGGGAGGCTCCAGTAGGATCCAGTAGGAGAGTATCAATAAAAGTACAATAAAAAAGATTATGACTGGGAGCTATCTGGTGTGCGGATCATCTCTTGTCCTCTTTTGATATAAGCGTACATGTACACAACAATCACAAAGAAAAACACAGAAGCATTTTGGAGTTAGTTTCAGTTAGCAGAGTTCCAGATGCCAGCAAGACACAAAAACTATTAAGATGCCATAAAATCCACATGCAGCAGTTTATGCTTTATGAATGAATGGATGGATGGATGGAAAAAAAGAAATGAGTGAATGTGTCCAAGATTACTTAAAACACACCTGGGGCCTTCTGACTCATGTCTCTCCCAGTGGAAGACCACAGAACAGGTTGCAAAACTACAGACAGAATGTATCCAAAGGCAGATGCAGCAGGTGGCAGCAAAACCACACGCCATATGTGCGCTTCCATCATGAATCATTTATTTACAAAGCCAAACATATTACAAAAATATCCATTGTAGAAAGCGCCACAAACCTCTGCAGAAATTGAAAAATGTATCATCACACATTTATACTATTGATGTTTTATTACTGTAGTACTGATGTGTTCATTTAAAAAAAAATAATAATTGAGGTGGATACCACACACCTGTTTTGCTTTCAGATAAATAACAAAAATGGTCTGTTTCTTTCCATTTGTATACAACATTAGGCCGCCAAAGTCAATAAAAAAAATGTTAAAAGTTCATCAGGACCATAAGAAGCAAGCTTACCATCATCAAGATAACACACCCATGTTGCATGTTCATATAAATATAGGCTGTGTTGACCTTTTCTTCATGCCACACACACAGAAAGAAACCTAACAAACTCCTTCACAGAGCATCAACCAGGTAAGGTCGCTCCCATATCATGAGTTGTATCTTGCGTTAACCTCTGAAAGGTGTGCAAAGGATATCAACCTCAGCATAAGTAATAAGTTCTAAACAGCCTGACACAACACTGCATAGATTTTAGCTAGGACTTATCATAATGACAATTATTGGGTAGGCTACAATTTCCGAGGCAGACAACTGGTATTACAAATTTAAGAAGATATGGAATAGTCATATTCTTTTTTTCTTTCATATGTCCTTTCATACACATAATAATCTTCCATGTCAATCCATCAGATACACAATAGTTGATGAGCTCCTCTTTGTTGCCTAAATAAAACAACCGAGGTGAAGTTAGTTTGATATTTGATATTCGGATATTGGACAGATATTATTATTTTTTTTTAATGTGGCCGGTTTCACCCCGTGTTTGCAGACAATGTACAAACAGATGACCTGTCTACTTGCTCCCAGCCGACCTACTTAGGGACCGTCTATAAAGTACCTTCTGAATTACCTTCATATAATTCTTAAATTCTTTAAGGAAAATACATTATTATGACCGCCGCGCAGCGTATGTTGATCTCAAAGAAACTGTCTCCTTTTTTTCAATACCTCCCAAGCCATGTGACCTAGGGACTCCAAACCAATGCAGAATAGTTATCCTATGTGGGACTAATAAGACACACCTCTTCTTATAGTCACTGTATGCACACTGTATTTTATATGAATATTTTAAAGAAAATACATTATTTGCCATCATGAATGGTCTCATTTTTTCAATAAGCCGTGTGACCTAGAGACTCCAAACCAATATAGAATAATTATCCTATTATTCCAAACCAATGCAGAATAGTTATCCAATATGGGACTAATCAGACACACCTCAAATTACTATGATTTTTGCACATACTATTTTATATTAATTTCTTAAAGAAAACCAATTTGTTTCCTATGGAAGCTGCTTTGTGCTCAATACCAATACCAATGTTCTGCTATGTGATACTAATCAGACACACGTCAATGTGAAATAATATTTTGCATGAACTATTATATATATATTTTTTTTTAAGAATCACATTTATTTCCCATGGAAAACAGCTTTTTGCTCAATAGCTGCCATATGCGGGGTCCTAGACAACACAGATCAATAAATATCAGACACCTCAACACACCTCAATATGAAAAATGATTTGGCATCTACTATTATATGGAAGGTATTGAGAAAAAAACAGTTTCCATAGGAAACGATGTCTTTAAAATATTAATATAAAATAGAGTGTGCATTCAATGGTTATAGAAAGAGGTGTGTCTGATGGGTCCCATATAGGATAACTATTCTGCATTAGTTTGGAGTCACTAGGTCACATGGCTTGGGAGGTATTGAAAAAAAAGACCATTCCTTATGGAAAATAATGTATTTTCTTTAAAACATTCATAGAAAATACAGTGTGCATGGAGTGACTATAAAAGCAGGTGTGTCTGAGTCCCATATAGGATAACTATTCTGCATTGGTTTGGAGTCACTAGGTCACATGGCTTGGGAGGTATTGAAAAAAGGAGACCGTTTCTTATAGGAAATAATGTGTTTTCTTTAAAATATTCATATAAAATACAGTGTGCACACAGTGACTTTAAGAAGAGGTGTGTCTTATTAGTCTCATATAGGATAACTATTCTGCATTGGTTTGGAGTCACTAGGTTACATGGCTTGCGAGGTATTGGAAAAAGGAGACCATTCCTGATGGCAAATAATGTTTTTTTTTTAAATATTCATATAAAATACAGTGTGCATACAGTGACTATAAAAAGAGGTGTGTCTGATGAGTCCCATATAGGGTAACTATTCTGCATTGGTTTGGAGTCACTAGGTCACATGGCTTGGGAGGTATTGAAAAAAGGAGTCTGTTTCTTTCTATGAAATAATGTATTTTCTTTAAAAAAAAAAATCATATAAAATACAGCGTGCATACAGTCACTATAAAAAAAGGTGTGTCTGATGAGTCCCATATAGGATAACTATTCTGCATTGGTTTGGAGTCCCTAGGTCACATGAGTTGGGAGGTATTTAAAAAAAAAGGAGTCTGTTTCTTATATGAAATAATGTATTTTCTTTAAAATATTCATATGAAATACAGCATGCATACAGTCGCTATAAAAAGAGGTGTATGAGTCCCATATAGGATAACTATTCTGCATTGGTTTGGAGCAGAGGTGGAAAGTAACGAAATACATTTACTCACGTTACTGTATTGAGTAGTTTTTCTGTGTATTTTGTATTTTTTAAGTAGTTTATAAAATCGGTATTTTAAATTTTACTTGATTACATTTTGAGTGAAGTATTGTACTTCGCTACATCAAAAATCCCATCCGTTACTTGAGTAAAAAAAAAAGTTAAGACTAACGAAAACAGAAAAAAAAAATCGTGCCCTAAACCATAGCCTAGTGATAATGATCAGCATGTAGCCTACAACAGAACATGAATCAAGCTGGCGCAATGCTGTCTTTCTGAAAGTGATGGAGATGGAGCTGGATCACGAGATGCATCAGATTAGCCTAACCTATGAAAGTGTATTTTCCGCTATTCCAATGGGTTGTCTCAGTTCGTTTTAGCACCAATGATTGCGGAGATATTCAAGCAAACACCATGGGATTTCGTGTTTTGACGTTTGTGCTCACCTTTCTTTGGAAAGAAGTTTATTAGCAGTTGTTTCCCCTCATGTTGATGTCTCTCTTTTTCCTGTTTTGGCCTTTGTTTTTAGTAACCTTACTTGGCTTTCTTGGAGAAAGACATTGCACCAGCAGCACAACAATTAGCGGTCCACTAGCGATGCTCAACTAAATAAACAAAAGATAACCTACCTTATGAATCGTGCAGGTGGACTAAACCATTTAGCTCTTTAGCAAGGGAGAGTGAGAGTGACCTTAGACCAGTGTTTCTCAAACTTTTTTTCTGGGGACCCACTTTTTAAAAATGACAGACTATCGCGACCCAACTCGTGACTGTGGTAGTTAACAAACTAGATAGTTTTCACTATGTTTTGTATACAAAATCCAGTCAGTCAAACTTTACATTTCGTCTGACATTCATTTTGACATTTCAATTTTAAGTTAAAATATTCAGGTAAAATAAATATATGGTGGAAATAAGTATTGAACGCTTTTTTGTTTTTCAAATTTGTTTTTCAGTAATTAGCCTAAACTTCCAGTGAGTAGGCCCTATATTCGAAATTTTCGAGTAGGCTAACCAAGCTTATATTAATTTGCACAGATAGAAAGGATAACTACTCTCTAACTACTTACAGATTCCAGCTTGTTCCTTCCCTTTCCTTGCCTTAGTGCTTTTTCTTAGCGTGTTCAATACTTTTTCCCTGTGTTATTCCACTTCATTACACATGACTCTACTTATGGAGTTGTTTGGATTTTTTATGTGTGGATTACCTGAGTTATTACTAATGCCTGGTGAAAATGTTGTGCCCCCTGTATTCCACTTTTCAAGGGCCCTCTCCTCCATTGGGGCCCTATACCAGACATGTGGACTCGAGTCACATGACTTGGACTCGAGTCAGACTCGAGTCATGATTTTAATGACTTCAGACTTGACTTGATAAAATTCGGCATGACTTGCGACTCGACTTGGACTTGAATACTATTCACTTGAGACTTGACTCGGACTTTGCCTCTTTGACTTGTGATGACTTGACATGTCTCGAATCAAAAACTAAATTTCCTGATCGTGGACCAGTCACCCCACAGACGAAAAAAAAAAGAAAAAAAAATAGCGGAGACAAGCGGCCAGAGCACAGTACAGTACTGCCGCTACCCCCACACGCGTTACGCACTGTGTGTAGGGCACCAAGAGACAGAGGAAGGACCAACATTTAGCCAATCACTAGTAGCTTTACTGCAAACTGATTTGCACTCTTGTTAGAGAACGTTTAATGTCAAAAAGCACCAACAGCATGTTACATAAAGTTGATACTTTTCGAGTCCTCTCCATTAAGATCCAACTTGAACTTATGCTAGCCTACTGCATTTAATTGAGAACGCATCCAAGCACGCAGGAGAGGGAGAGAAAATGAGTAGGTTCCAGCTGGCTTGTCATTGTTGATGATGATTGATATCTTCTTTTAAATATAAGAAACATATAAAAGGAAATCGTGAAGGCAACAAATACGAGATTAGAGGAGATTGTGAATTATCCGGTTCTCACTAGCCTACTGTACTGTTATAAACTATGAGATCCAGGTCACTATGACATAGCTGCACTCACTGTGATTTGGAAAGTGGACAAGAATATTATGAAGAGTTGTCTTTGCCTTGTGTAATGGAACTGGTCTTAATAGTCTTGAAGTATTCAATAATTTATTTACATGAAGCACATGATATGCCGATTGAAATACATTTCACTCAGCTACTGTAGCTAGGTGGCTACTGGCTACCAGGCTCATAATTCACTTTTAATTGCAAACAGAAAATGTCAAGCAAGCATCATGTCATACATGCTTCTCTTTCCAAGGGAATGAAAGCTGTTTGTGCCAACTTAATATCATGCTTATCGTTGTTAATATTGTGCTATACATGTGGCACAAACAATGTTTGAGTTTGTGGACTAGCCATAGGCTATATTTGAACGGAGCTGGTAAAAAAAGGATCATTATGAGAACGTGTGACACAATGGGCTTAAAGTGACAGTGCACCATTTACAAATGAGATAAACAGCATCAAATGTGTAGTATTTCTTAAGAAATGAATACTTTAAAACAAAATTACTGTCATTATTATCTTTTAAATAATATAAAAGTGTTGACCTTGGCTTCCCTTATGAGTCGCCACTGCCAGACAGCCTAATAAATTGTTTGCAGGCAAATCTGTGGCCTAGCGCAGTGAACTGCCATCAGTCAAATTATTACTCATCCTTACAGTGGGCTCCGCAATTTGGAAAAACAATATATATATTTGCAGCTGTGCTGAGTGTTATGTAGCTATCCGTTTACAGATTACACAGGTATGCGCATGCATATGTCGTAAAAGATTACAAGACAGAAACATTGAACATATTTTAATCTGTATTTATAAACAAAAAATACTGTGGATTAGATGGAAGTGCTAAAATTATGATCGATAGTCTAATAATGGCATTATTAAGTGAAGAGTACCTGATGACTTGTTCAGGACTTGAAAAAGATTGGGACTTGGACTTGGACTCGACTTGGCTTTGATGTGACTTGGACTTGGACTCGACTTGCCCTTCTCTGTATTTACTTGGGACTTGACTTGGACTTGACTGCTAAGACTTGGGACTTACTTGTGACTTGCCAAACAGTGACTTGGTCCCACCTCTGCCCTATACTTCCCACTTTCCCCCACCAGTTAGACACCCTTTAATCTGCTGAACCTTCTGCTCATTTCCAAATATAAAAAAAACTCTCTGCAACTCAACATTGGCCTGCCTGCCTCAGCTGCCTGTGAGGGGCTTTTCAGTTGTGCTGCAGGGTTGTGCACAATTCGAATTGCAATTCTGCTTCCTGTTTGCTACCTCAATTGAAATGAAAGAGAAATTCAAGAATTGAATTGGAATTTAAGAGCCAGTTTCAATTCAATTCTGGAATTTTGCACAAGCCTGTTGTGCTGGATTACTGTTCACTGCAAAGCGACTCAAGGATGAGTGCAACTAACTTTGAAAATCAACTACTGCTCAAACTTAAAGGAGCCCTCCGGTGATTTTTCACATAGATCTCCATTTCTCAACGTCCTTATCAGGCAAGTACCTCCCACTCGGCGGCCATATTGCAACACTTTTTGGGCACTTATCGTGCATCTACTTCGGCAGAAATGCGTGTGCGTAAGCCTTCACGACACCAATCTTGCTCCAGCAGCGAGATCACAACAGATGATTGGCACGATGTCTTCACAGCACACCACTTGATTGGTTCAATGTATTTTACAACACACCACATGATTGGCTCAATGTATTCACATGTCAGCGTTTTGCCATGGAAGGGTTGTGATATGTGTAGACAACTGCCATATTGGCGTTACAAACTAACCCCATGCATTAGGCCTACTATGGAGGATTTTTTGAGTGCTGTATCTCCTCATTAGAAAGTCTCTGGTAAAACTAGTTGTTCTGATACTAAGTAACTTTTACTTAAAGTACATTTTAAATGAACTACTTTTTACTTTTACTTGAGTACATTTTCAGATCGGTATTTTAACTTGTACTTGAATAATATTTCATCAAGGTATTGGTACTTTTACTTGAGTACAATATTTTTGTACTTTTTCCACCTCTGGTTTGGAGTCACTAGGTCACATGATGTCAAAGCTATTGACAAAAAAGACTATGAAGGTAATTCAGAAGGTACTTTATAGACGGTCCCTAAGTAGGTCGGCTGGGAGCAAGTAGACAGGTCATCTGTTTGTACATTGTCTGCAAACACGGGGTGAAACCGGCTGCATTAAAACAAAATTGAATATCTGTCGAATGTCCGAATATCGAATATCAAACTAACTTCACCTCGGTAATAAAACAAAACTATGACAGCAAATAGACTATGTGCTTTCCAGTGCATCTCTTTAACGGTCCACAGTGCACACAAGGCCTAGGCTACTCTCTCCCCAACACACACGGGGCATGAGCCATCTGGGCCTAGCATCAAGTATCATGCCTCGGCCTACAATAGAGGACAGTGTTGTGGGCTTTAACTGATCTTACCTTAGTAACCCCTTTCCCTTCAGTTCACTTTCGTCATAACATCACGAGCGTCCCATCAGGTAATTCCAAAGCAATGCCTCTCCATTGTGCCTAGCCGGCAAAAAAAGCACACGCACACCTCAGAACTACCAACGAGTCCATGCAGAGAAAGGCCAACAATGTAACCGTTTCCCGGAGGCTTGCAACTCCCAAGCTCCACACTTGCCCAGCGGGTTGTAAAGCCCGAGTGGCTTCGAATAAATTTTTAATGAGGCCTATTATGCTTGTTTTCTCTTCCTGAATAGAAGCGGCAGCTCCAGGTTTCAAATGAGTACCGTTAGAGGATGGCATTGGCATGGTGTGAGCATTAAAGAGGACACGCTCTTTAAAAGTGTTGGGAGCTTAACCTGAGGAGTGTGATGTAACAGCCTACCAGAGACTGGAGTGGGCTAGGCTAGACTGCTAGTTTATGATTAATTTGAGGTGATTAAATAGAGAGTGGAGTTTATTAGATTGCATTCTAAGCCTCAAGTGGGGTTCATCAAAGGTATTTTAATATAGATGACCAGTATTCTTATTGTTCAGGACCCACATGCGTGATGCAATGAATCTTTGTCAAGAAGTACATTTCTCCAGTGTGGGATTAAATGTCTTAGCTTATTTTATCTTTTGAAATAGAATGGGATAAGAATGGAACAAGAACAGAATGCATTATACTGTAACAGCAGAGAGGTAGGGGTAACAGCTTGAATGCCATCCCATGCAATACAATCCAAATGTCGTTACAGTCTTCCCGTTTTATTGACCAGTTCATACACAGATAGTTTGAAATGATGCAGCAACATCGGCAAATAACCCAATACTTGAAAGGCCCTCAGGGTATTCAGACTCAAACACAGTTGGTTTGTTAGTTTGTAATGTAAATGGATGGATTATGAAAATTCAATGGAGTCCTGGCACACTCATGGCATTCCAGGCAAGCCTTCAGGCAAGATTAGAGACCTACTTTAGCAAGCCGCTCAAATGGTCTCAAGCCAAATGCGAGTAACACAGTGATCACAGAGCTTCTGTGACGAACCTCATCCTCTGAACACACACAATCGAAAAGAGGTAACCGAACTGATCAAAGACACAAGAACATGGGATCTGATTTGCTTTACCAGAAAGTCATTTTTCAAATACATCAGACACTCTTTTTCTTGTTTATTGACACTTGACAAAATCAGCCCGGTGCTCCTTGCATGGTTTTAAAATACAATGGGTACTGCATAATATAATTTGTGTGTATTGTGTGTCAATTTATTGTGTAGAGCATCTCAAGGAACTGACCTTCTGTGTGTGCAGGTCTGACATCCTATCTACATAGAACGCAGCAATGGTCTTCCTTGTGCTTGGCAAAAATAGAACATTTTAACTGTATGTGTATTGCACTATGATGCACATGACAGATGCATCAGAGCAATTCTTCACTACACTTTCCTGTGAACCAGAAAAGCGAAGCAGCATATTATATGTGGATCTGAATGCTTTTGAGGTGCCATAATTTACCACCTTGGCTTACTTATTATCAGTATTTGTAGATAATGAATCATGTCTTAAGAGTCATATCAACATGGTAGAAACGGGTACAGTAGAGAAAAATTCACTTTTACAATCAGAGAACCAAATTAGGTGAAATTTATTTTTACAGTCCTTTTGTCAACACATTGCATGTGTCAATGCTCATATTTCTTTTGCTTTCCTCACCTGCTCAGATATGTCCAGTATCTGACCTCTTAGATCTTAATCACAAAACCTGAAACTGTCGACAGAGCCTATTACACAGCTCAAGAGTATTTCCTTTAGAGTCCTCGACAACAGGAGTTTCTTGTGGGGAGTTGAGAAGGAAATGCTTATTTCTTCACAATCTGGATGACATCCTCGTGCTCCATGATGTGTGTCAGACCCACCCTTTGTGGACTGTACTTTGTGCTCGTTCCCTGAAAGTACACAACATTTTTTAAAGGCCTCATTAAAAAATAAAAACAGCCATAACCTACTAAGATGACAGAGAAAATAACGTACCCACACCAGGGCATACTTGAACTGGCTGGCTAATGTTCTGTGAATTCGGTGACACTGCAAGACAAATAATGATTAAAAGAATAAACCATCCAACAACTTGCCTTTATCGTCCAAAACTCCAACAACATTCTTTTTTTTTACTGTTTTCTTTTAGAGTAGAACAAACGTACCACATGTTCTACTGACGCCCCTCTTCTCATGATGATGGGATCTCCGAAATCGGGCCGTTCTGAAATAAGACAGGAAATGAAATGCTACATGTTTTATAGGGTAACAAGTGGCAATTTACAGGCCACAATATTGCTTTGGACCATACAAAACTCTGGAAATATGGAGCCTATTGTGCCTGCTGCCATTTTCTAATTGGCATAAACAGTTTTTCTTTTTAGCATAAGCTTCATTAAATCTACAATGTTCGATTTGCAACACAATGACTCAGCCAACAGCACATGTTTAAGGGCATTCTGTAAGCATTTACAAGGCAGTATACCTCCTCTCAAACAGAAGCTGTTATAGCGATCATCTCTACAGATTTAGAATGGGAGGTCATAAAAGTCAACGGTCAAGTGCCCCACTACTTGTATCCATATAGTGCAATACTAGGCTGGATAAATGTATACAAGGCAGTATACCTCCCCTCTTCTTGGTGTACAAGCAGATAAGAGCCAGGTAATCCCACAGCTGTTCCAGGAGGTAGTCGAGATTCAGTTTCATACCACAGCTAGTAAAGACAAACAAAAAGAGACACACAAATAAACAAATAAACTATAAAAAAAAAATGAAACAATCAAAACCTGATGGGTCTTGCAATACTGGGAGTCAGCCTGCTGTTTCATAACTGAATAGATGGCAAGATGGCAGAAACTAATATAGAACATGCATCTTCCAGGTGTATCAAACCAGGGGCCGTATTCACAAAGCCTTTCATCTTACCACTAGGAGTACTCCTAAATCGCAATAAAAATTTTAGCTAGAAGTTTTCTCGTAAAAGTTATTCACAAAGCCTTTCAGACCTACTCTTAGTAAGTAAAATTATTACACGGCTCTTCATAATGCTGCAGAATGCTCCATTCACTTGAATGGGCCTTCCCAATGTTCGGCGGTCTGCTAATTCTCAATAACAGACCGTTGCTAAGTATAACAGCCCGCCGTCAAGGAAAATGGGTTTTGTGCTTCTAAATTACGTCTTTCATTACTGCGCAAGGACTGGAACTTCATTCAAAAGTGAAAGCAGACGGTCATTATTGGGAAAATAAGTCCCTTCAGGGCGGAACAAGACCCCTCCGCTGCGCGTCGGGGTCCGGTTCGCCCTGTCGGGACTTATTTTCCCAATAATGACCGGCGTTCTATACATTATCCCTTACATGACAACTCCTAAACTAAGAGTGAGTCTTCGTTGCTATGGATGACGTCATTACTCATGCACGAGCTTGACTGAAGTGGCCACCTTGATTGGCTGATGATTGTAACGCGGGAATGATTCCAAACACCTCCCTTACGATGATGAGTGACAAGTGACAGATCTGAGAATGCTTGTGCTACACAAGTAGTGCAAAGGACGGAAGATGATGAATAACTGAATAAAAAGGCCTAGCCTAAATGAATAAAGAGTAAGGCAAAACAAATAGCCTAGTAGCCTAATGAAACATACGGATTGATGCAGTATCTTTGCAACATTATTAAATTAATCTGTCACTATATGCCTATGCTACTTGCTACTTTTAGGTCTAAAATGCTTTGTGAATTACTTTTAGTGAGAAAAATTAGGAGTCCTAAAGTTAGGAGTGACACGCCCATTATTTTTAGGAGTTGCTCCTAAATTCACCAGTTAGGAGCTACTTTTAGCCTTAAAATTCTTTGTGAATACGGCCCCAGGTGTATAGGGGGGCTTTTACAATGTTTGGACTTTGTGACAGGCATCATGACAGGCGTCTTGTTTGGTATACCACAACAGTTTGCTTTGAGGAATTACCTGATTACCACACTATTTGGTCTGCGAGCCAATCGGTCCACCTCCTCGATTGAGATCTGGTCCACTTTGTTGTACACCTGTAAGCAATGAAGAAAATCTAGTCACAATTTCACCTGTAGCAGACTGACAATAGATAGGCAATGGCAATGGATTTCTCAGACCCAGATCACCATCATGAATTAATATTAGCCAATCACACTTTGATTACATCCCATGGCAATTACATCTGATGACACCGGGTTTGAAGTCAGAGGCCAGGTTAATACTCACATACAAGCAAGGCATATAAACTCTGTTTCCCACAATGACATCGATAAACTCATCTGGTGTGCAATCCTCTCTGAACAAAACCTCTGCGTTGAAGATTTCTACAGATATGGTTAAGTTCAATAACTATTGTCAGCCTCTAATGTTTTGCAGTATAAGGCTATGAGTACATAAGTATAAGTAAGAAATAAGAATAAGAAAACTTAAGAAGAACAATAAGATGTTTCTGTTCTTCTCCAATGCACTCTGCTGAGTGAGCCGTCAGGACATGAGTAAAGGATACTGTATTCATGCAAAATAAGTTGCACCAGCTTCTCAGAGCACTGCGTGAGAGGCAATGTTGAGTTGAAGGACAGTCCACCACCTTTCTTGGGCTGAAAGAGGAATAAGATATGCAAATAGAGTGTGAGTGTGTGTGTGTGTGTGGGGGGGGTGGAGAGAGGGGTGGCAGTAATAAGATAGATTAGAATATTATGACATTCCAATATCAATATGTTTTTTGAAGGGAAATGTACTTACTATTTGTGAATTAATGTCATGCATTAAAGGAGAATTCCGGTGTGATATTGACCTAAAGTGTGTTGAAACATGATACCGAGTGTGAACGTATGTCTCATAGCTCATCTCGGCTTGTCCCCTGCACTCAGAAATCTGGCGCTAGTTAGCCGATGCTACAAACAGTTTTTCGATAGGGGTGCCTCGGGCATCGGCCTAGCCATGCAAATAAATCACTGTTTTACACCATTTACGAGGCTCAAAGTAGCTCCATACTTCATTGGTAGACTTCCGAGGGCCTTGACATTTAAAACGAGACATTGAGAACTTTGAAAAAGCACTGGTAGTTTACTTACAAGACAATTTATACAGACAGTATCTTCACAGAGTTTAGCGTTTGCAGCCATCTTAAATTTAGTCACGATAAGTCGAGCGACGAGTATAAATGAACAGGTATGATAAGGGATCAGATTCCAAAAATAATTCTGTGGAAATGCATGGATTCCAGTTGCTGCTACTGGAAGAAACTGGAATCCATGCTTTTCCACAAAATTACGTCGAAAAGCCGAAAGTCGAGCTAGGAGGCATACGTTCACACTCGGTATCATGTTTCAACACACTTTAGGTCAAAATCACACCGGAATTCTCCTTTAACAGAATAACGTACCTTGAAGTAAATATTTGGTTTTGAAGTGTTTAGTCTTATGCCAACAGACTCCAACTCCTTTTCCAGCAGTACCCTAGAATGGTAATAAGACAAGATCAAGGATAAGAATACAAGTCTCTAGAAAAGGCTCAGTCAAATACAGTTTGAGGCCTTCAATACCTGACTTTACAAAACATCTGTTACTGTGGTGGAAGGTACCATAACCATAGTTGGATGTAACCTGTAACTGCATTATCTCAAAGCCTGGCCCTTTGGTCATGAGGTTGCAGCTCATGGCTATTACCAGTGACTAATTCTCTTCCTTCTCTACATTATCATAAGTTGGTGGAGTGATGCAGACATTTGTGATTGTGATTATGCCTCCTATTAGTGGACCTGCAGGAGAGTTAGACTCCTGGCACCATTGAGCAATAAGCCCCAAGACACCATAGGTTCCAGTGATTTTAGAACAACAATGCAGAGTGCCTAAAAGCCCCCTAAGGTGCTCTAACAACACTGGAACCTATGGCTTTGTGGGGCTACCCAGGGTCGCCAATTTGTGGCACAGTAATATTGAATGTGATGGGGTCAGTGACTGGCAGTGTTTTGCAATGGAACGCAATTTGAACACGATTGAGCCACTGATAATCAAAGAGCGCAACTATCCATTTTAGAGGGAATGGGTGAAGCACTCTGTGTATGTTATCATTTGATAACCTCTGTTGTTTCTCTGTGAGTGAGCACTGTCTGTGCGTTAACATAATGAAGAAAAACTTGTAGTCGTTACCCACCTCTGGACATCCCCTTTTGTTGCATCCAGCATCATGATTACAACATCAGCTGTTCGAGCCACTGCGATGACTTGCCGACCTCTACCCTTACCTATCAGAACAAGACAGCAAACTTATGCCAACAGACTCCAATGACAGTGAGAGAAGAGTGAATATCAAGAATAAGTGTGTGTGTGTGTGTGTGTGTGTGTGTGTAATGTTGAATCTACATACCCTGAGCAGCACCCTCAATGATTCCAGGCAAATCCAAGAGTTGTATGTTGGCACCTTTGTACTGATGAGACAAAAGAAATAGGATGAGCCCCTTTTCACAAATGCCGGCAATCGCTTAAAATACTTTCTGGAAGTAGCAAGTGCAAATGAAAACTCCACAAGTCCTACCGTAATGACACCCGGGATGCACGTTAATGTGGTGAACTCATATGATGCAGCTTCACTTTCAGTTGATGTCATTAAGCTAAGGAAAGTGGACTGCAAAAAAATGTACATTGAGTGATGTAAACACGTCCAATACATTCATAATGACCACACTGATCACCTTAATGATATTTCACGTGGTCACAATGACAGGTTCACTTACCTTACCCACGGATGGAAACCCAATCAGCGCTACCCTGGCATCGCCAGATTTCATTACATCAAAGCCTTCGCCTTTGGCTCCAGCAGATTTTGAAGGTTCCAAAAGCTGAGCTCTGTATTTGGCCAACTTGGCCTTCAATAATCCTAGATGGTACTCGGTAGCTGCGGAAAATAATATTTCATCCGGTGAAAAGACATGCTACAGTCTAGAGCATATTCTGTTTGAAACCCCTAGTCGGGTTGCACAACACCATGTTTTAGTTCCTAGTAAAACTCATATTTTAGTTGTACTTACCTTTATTTTTTTGAGTCCGAGAGATTTCTCTCTCGATTTCCGCTATTTTCTCGAGTATCCCCATGATTTCTGGATTCTAAAGATCTATTTTCTTGGATTCCTAAAAGATAAACATTCTGATTAGATGCAAGAAAAACGTTCCAGAACTGTTTTATACACAGCTAACGTTGACATAGCAAGTTGAGATGTGGCAGAGGTACAGCAGCTAACGTTAACTTCGCTAACGTAAGTTAACTACTTTTCCAATATAACATTCGTTAATTAGGCAGAAAAGAGGGGTTATGATAATCAATTCCAATTATTAAGCTTATATTGTACATTGAATCATTCAGCTAAATGATAACAAATTCCGAACATTGTATTATTTACACTTTCTGCTCGAAGTCTGCAGCATGCCGAGAAAATGACGTCAATAACCGGAAGTGCATGGTCCGGTTACAAAGGTTTCCGACTAGAAAGAAGTGACATTTCACTTTGGAAATGGTTCCTAGTAGGAAGGATACTGTTTTGTGTAATTTCGTTTGCGCTCTATTTATCACGTAGTTGTATGGTGAATCTGTAATAAAATACACGTTATTACTAAAGACTTACAATTTCATAAGTCTTGGACTTCAAATCATTTTCCTTCAAATAAATGAATATGCCCTTCAGAAATTGTGAGGCCATCAATCCCACAATGCAAGCATAAACATGGCTGCGCCGTATGGATCCAGATCATCTGGCGAAAATGCAGGAACTTTTCAAGGATTCCCATTCAATGTGTCAGGCAAACCGGCTAATGACACTTCTGGCACGGAGCAAGCAAAGACGGAGGAGCCAAAGAAGAAACCGTGCAGAGCATGTACAGATTTTAAATCGTGGATGAAAACGCAGAAGACACAAACTCCGTCAGCTCAGGTGAATAGGGTCCATATAGTGCACTCCATTAACCTTAAACATAAGTTTAGGTAGGCAATTTATCTTTTTCTTTATTTGGTGATTTTGTAGAAGCTATACAGTTAATGTTCGTATGCTAGCAACAACTGACAATGTAACCGAGTAAGACTGTTTTAGACCTTTTCTTGTAGGCCTATGATGTAACATCATATAACATGTAACGTATGCTAGCAAACAGCAACAAACATTCTAGATAGATAGATAGATAGATAGATAGATAGATAGATACTTTTTTGATCCCCAGGGGTAATTCAAGATCTACTTGTAATAAGCAATAGTACGCTAGGACATGCACCGTTGCTGTTATAGGCTTGAAGCTCCTTGAAAAGTGTTATGGTTATATGGCAGATGCTTTTGTCAAAACCAGTTTACAAAAACAATATAATAGTTAAAATAGTTAAAAATGAACAGTGAATCGTTTTTAAAATGTTGGAAAGTAGGCTAAACATATACAGTAAATGCAATATAAACAGATATAGGCTTAGTCAACCCTGTGGTTATAGCTGGGTTTGTTCATGTTGTGATTGTTTACTTTATTTAGCTAACTTATGCTTAATAATAAATGCTGGGTGTCCCAGTGTATAGGCTACAGTAGGTCTAAGTTAACCTGACTCTCGCCAGATGAATTTCGTTAGGTCTAAGTAGGCCTATGTTAATATGCTTCTCAAACGTATGACCATCTTTCTGTAGGTGACAACACCATCAGAGGGTGAGAGTGAAAAGCCAGTTGAGTGCCCACTGGACAGAGAGGAGCTAGGGAAATGTTCATGGTCGTTCCTGCACACAATGGCTGCTTACTATCCAGAGACGCCAAGCTCCAGCCAGCAGAAAGACATGACACAATTCATCAACCTTTTTTCAAAGTTTTTCCCTTGTGACGAATGTGCAGAGGATTTGAGGGGAAGGTAATAAACATTTAGGTTGGGATGTATGTGGAAGTTCATGTTAATATCACACATTGAAGGCATACAGCCAGGGCCAAAGTGGTGTAAAGTAGGGTTGGAATATTAATTAAAATTGAATCAAAATTGCAATTTGAAGGAATGCAATTAGGAAATCCAAAGCCTGCACTTAATTGTGCAGCTAGCAATGGTCAATAATTTCACACATACACACACACACACACACACACACACACACACACACATTTTTTGTGGGAATGTGGCTGTTTGACTGCTGTTGTGTACATTATTTTTTATCCACACATTACCTCTCTTTTTTATCAGATTGAAAACAAATCAGCCTGATGCCAGCAACAGACACAACCTCTCGCAGTGGCTGTGTCGTCTCCATAATCAAATTAATGTTAGATTAGGCAAGCCAGAGTTTGACTGCTCCAAAGTCGATGAGCGATGGAGAGATGGCTGGAAGGATGGATCTTGTGACTGACACTCACTAACTACAGGGAATGGGAAACACTGAGAATAATTATGGTAATAGAGGGCTTGTAAGACTGAAATGTTGTATTTACATCTTCAAATGAAACCAGAAGTGTATATTTTTTCAATGCTATGTGTGTGTTACAATGCTATGCATATTAAATGTGTATTTGCCTTTTACAACCTTATGCAGAGAATATGGTTTTACAAATGCAATAAGGGTCCAGCTCATCCCAGCACTTTCACTGATCTTGTCTGTTCATTTCCTTGTGTTTTCTGAAAAATAAAAATAAAGGTCCACTTATGTGTATTATAACTGTACCATTTGTCTTTATTTGCTTTATTGCTAATTGAAACTGCTGACTAAAATTCTCCCATTCACACATGCCCTTCAGTGTTGACTTTATTCACAATGTATGTTTTTGAAAATTGTTTCACTCCGCAAACCATTTACTCAATTGTATGCTTTTGTTTTTCCATAAAGGGCCAGTACTGGACTGAAATGGGATTAACATAAAATAGGACCTCTCTCTGTGTGATGCCATATTTGAATGTTTGTGAAATGATAGACAAAACCGTGAGACAGAATAATGGTATTGCTGTATGATGGTGCCATGATGCATTTTGTGCTGTAACTGTTGCACATGAAATATAGTGCTATTTGAAAAGTCAGCTAAATATTTCATTCAACATGTTACTCCATTTCTGTAAGAAAAGAGCGAAATTGCTCGGACAGACCTACTCTCCAAGTGGTCAGTAGGGGTTGCTAAAGAGACCAACATCGTGCGCTGAGTCTTGTACTCGCCGCTGCCAGGCAGTGGGGTGTGTGCACAACATATCCTACCTATCTGGAAACCAAAGGCTGGAGCCTGAAGAGCAGCGAGAGGAAAGATGGACGGAGTAGGCTCCTTTGGCGCTGGTAGAGCAGGGGCTGCCTTCGACCCTATTGCTTATGTCCAACAGCCGACGACAATCCTCAGAATAGTAGCCTGGGTAAGGTTGTTTTTGTTTCCATTATAGGGCGTATCTGTGATGTTTTACATATATTTCGTTAGGTGAAGATGTGTAAGTGTAAGCCATATTGTTATTGATGGATGCTCTAAATTGAAATTGCACATCGCCAAAACTGACTCTTGAGACGATATTCTGTTCCGGCCTCTAGTTGTTTTCGTCTTGCATAATAGCGTAGGCTATTGAGGTTTCAATAATCAAGATTCATTTGATTTCGTCTGGCTAATTTTCTCTGATTAGCTCAGATTCTTCATGCTTATTTAGAATTTGATACACATATATTTTCCTTTGATGAAGGCTTATTTAGCCATTTTGGAACGTTTCCGTTTGGGTTACCTTCGATATACATGATTTTATTTAATTATACCACCTAAACAATACAGTAGATATGAAGTATATTTTGAGATATTTTATTTTAGTCGTATAGCCTAATATGATATCTTAACCATATCCATATGAAGTATCGTGACAATGTCTCGTTATTTCTTTATTGTTATTTTTCTGCATGAAATTGGTTTGCTGGAAGCTTGCATCAGGACTAAAAAAGGGCACAATCCCCGCCTATCCGACCCCCCTACCATCTTCAGTTATGTCAGTATAAAAGCTCCTATTAGTTGCGCGTCCCTTGTGTGCTACCCACGACAAGAAATTGCAGAATGTAGCCATGCAACATCTACATTCTTTGCGTACCGCGACATTGTGTGTGTGTGTGTGTGTTAATATATTATTATAGCCATAGCTCAAGCATTTCATGGGGGATGATGAATGGTATTTCTGTGAATAGTGACTGAATGTGAATCTCTTCACTTGTTGATACTGTACAACTCTGTTTCTATTGTTAGATATCAAAGAGGCTTGCAAGCAATAGTATATTCCAGTTCTTTGTGGCCAAACACAATGAGGTCGAAACCTCAAAGGCTTTTATGCATTTTTAGCTCCAATACAAACTTATCAGGAGAACCAATTCTTTCACACATCTTTTGTAGGCCTATAGGGGCTTATGTGGTGAATGTAAGGAGTGGACTAATTTATTTCGGATTTGTGAAATGTAATATTAAGGGAATTAATGACCTGAAAAACTTGCCAGGTTATTTAGCCTGAGTAAAACCTTGACCCCCATGCATTCTTACAAAATGCAGTTTGGTTGGTGTTCCCCTACTGAAGTGGCTATTTCTGAGAAATAGTCTTAGTCTTATGCAGATATACTAAACAGTTGGTCATTCTGTTTGAGGGGCATCAGATCACCACCGTGTTGGTGAAATATAATATATTATATTGAAAGAAACATAATCCCCCCCCCCCCCCCCCCCCCCGTTTGCAGATAACAGTTACAACATAATGGGATGATGGCAGCTGAGATTTTTCCACTGATGCTGGCCTTTCATTGACACTTCAGATGACACAGCGCATCCATGTGGATCCATCAAACTGTCCATCCATCAACAGTGTCATGTGATCTCCATCTATCCCATGTCCCATCAGTCACCTGATTCTCATGTCTAAATATTGATCTAGTGATTGGTGCCATGTGAGACCTCACATAATCAATTGGCCTACATCACTATGGACTCCACTGTTCTTCATAATATATTCACGCTCTACTCAACCCAAATCGCCTTGCGTCGTCTTTGCAGATTTTTTCCATAGTTGTGTTTGGGTCCATTGTGAACGAGGGCTACATCAACATTGGGAGCGAGAGACTGTACTGCGTCTACAACAAGAACAACGATGCCTGCAACTTCGGGATCACCATCGGCCTCATAGCCTTTTTGGCATGCCTCTTCTTCGTCGCCTTGGACGTCAAGTTCCAGCAGATCAGCAGTATCAAAGACAGGAAGAAGGCAGTGATGCTTGAGATTGGTTTTTCAGGTAAAGCTCCTCTCCAAGACCTGTAGTCAGACGAAAAGCAAAGCTATAGGTGCAGCATGGGGGAAGCTGCACCGCTCAGTTAATCAGTACCACTGCTGTGAATGAACCACTGAAGAGAAACTGCTTCCGTGTCTAACTTGGTTTACTCTTAAGTTAAACTTTTTCCTGCTTCAGACTCTCCAGCTATTCCAGAATATGTTATATGTTAAGCATATGCACAAAACATGTCACCCTCATGATAGAACTGGGATGTTATACACGAGGGGGTTGAAGGGGCTTTAAAGGCTTCTTGAAATCAGTTCCTCTTGACTTATGCATGATGGCTAATGCATTTGCTATTCTAATGGAAATGAATGTGTATGAGAGTGCACTCTGAATCAATCAAAAACGGAACAGTACACTGTAACTGAAATTATGTTAAACAGAGCCAAGGGGAAAACTAACACATAACTGTTGGAAAAGGTTGATGGAAAAGGTTGTGTTTAAAGTCTTTAATATACACCTGCCAAAGCAAACAGCTGTCCATACAGTACTTCTTTTGAGAGATTTCATAAGGCATATTGTGACTGAATGAGTGATTAGCCACTGGGCTGCCTTAGCCATATCTAGAATCTGAGTCACAATAGACAATGGCTGACTGACTGCTTGACTGAAATTAGTTTCTATGCTGTCCTGCACTGTTGTTTTGGACAGCATTCATTTTTCAATGCTGCGCTGGGCTGAACATGGCTGTTCTATGGTTACAGGTTTCTGGACATTCATGTGGTTTGTCAGCTTCTGCTTCCTGGCTAACCAGTGGAGTCGCACCACCCCAGACGAGTTGCCCTTGAACCAGGGGGCAGATGCTGCCCGTGCTGCCATTGCCTTCTCCTTCTTCTCCATTTTCACCTGGGTGAGCAACTAAAAGCCACAAAATCTATTTACTGACATAATACAGTGATTTGAAAGTGAAACAGTACAAACTTAATTGTATTGTTAACTAAACTAGGTGTACCGCATACCGGTACAAAATATGACAGCCGCTCCACCATCTATTCCATCCCCCACTCTTGAAACTTTTTCGTAGGCTTGTATGTGTGTGTCTGCGCGCATGTGTCCCTGTGTGTGTGTGTGTGTGTGTGTGTGTGTGTGTGTGTGTGTGTGTGTGTGTGTGTGTGTGCATGCGTGTGTATGTCAATTTGTCTCCATCTCCAAGAGCCTGACCGATTTCGATGTTTTAGTTTTTCAAAAACTGATAACCGATATATCAGCCGATAGTCATTTTTAACAAACACAATATAAAAATTTTCTCCCATAACAAGGTGCTAATCAAGATGGGGCATTATGTATTTGAATAGGCCTAACTATCGAGTTTCCTAATGAAAGGCTCTTCATATACTGTAATTAGTTTTGTTTAGGAAATAAAAGAGGGTATAGAATAGAAAGAATAGTAAAAATAAAAGAGGTCTTTGTTCTGTGATAACCACATTGCCACAAACTACATTGTGAGCAGTTGACCTCCTTTATGCAAGCAAAACATTTTACAAATATGATCAGTTACTTTACTTTAAGCCTTTGAAGCCTAAACCATGCTCTTCCTTACTTGAAACAACTTTGTTGCAACTTGAAATGCAAGAAATTAAAGACTGAAACGAGGGTGTAGTGGGTGTTAGCTCAGATGCTCACATTTTTTTCGTAAAGACTTTTTCACACAAAGCTGTGAAACCATAAGCTACTCTTGCGTAGTCTTTGTAGGAAGTGAGTAAAGTGGTAACAAGTCTAGTAACGCATGTGTGTTTTGCAACAAGACGCTCCATTTCAAGTATTGGTAGCACCAATACTTGAAATGGAGCCTAAATGAAGGATCAATATTGCGTTTTCCTTTGCTGAATTTGTAATTATTTATCACCCGTTATAATTACCATTACCGATAGTATGTGCGTGCCTGTTTGTGTGTAGGCCTACGTGTGTGTGCGTGTCTGTGTGTGGATGTGTGTGTGTGTGTGCATGCGTGTGTGTCTGTGTGTGTATGTGTGCGTGCGTATGTGCGCGCGTGTGTGTGTCTGTGCATGTGGATGTATGTGTGCATGCGAGTGTGTGTGCATGCGTGCATGTGTGTGTTTATGTGTCTGTGCATGTGGATGTGTGTGTGCATGTGTGTGTGTCTGTGCGTGTGGATGTGAGTGTGTGTGCATGCGTGTGGATGTGAGTGTGTGTGCCTGTGTGTGTGTGTGTTTGCGAGAGAGTGTGTGTGACACAGTACTGCCTTGTAGCTTAGCTTCTCTCATCATCATCCTCTACCAGCAACCCTTCGCTCAACACCACCATCTACAGGCCGATGGGTGTACAGTCACTAAATGTACACATACATTCATTTATTTTATAGCCCCCTATGGATGAAATTCCACAAAACTTGGCATACCGTTGATGTGGGCCCTATATACCATAAAAAAATTGTCATCCATGCCACGGTTCAGGTAGTTATTTAGGAAAAACTGTGTTTTTTGTGTTACATGCGCTACATGCCCGCTACATGCCCACCAAGTTTTATGTGCCCCGGTGTTTCGTGTCCCGGGAATCATTAAACCAAAAATGTAGGAAGTAGATGACGGGGAAAAAAACAAAAAACTTTGACAATCACTATATGACTGCTACGCTAGCTACGCTAGCGGCGGTCATAATAATAACTTCTTATTATCACTAAGCATGTGAAACTTAAAGAGAAACTATGCAGTATTGGCAATAGCTTTGCTGTTTTCTTGGTTTTTGCTTTTTTTTCCGCTGGCTCTGTCATGACGAATGTCTGAGAAAATCCATCGCTACCTTGTTCTAGCCGGTGCCTGGCGTGTATATTAAATACAGTAAAGCAATTCGTTACACTCGTTATAGGGGTTATACTTCCTGACACTGAGGCCGTCGGCCCACCGGCCCAAAGTTGGTTGGTGGTTTTTCCGCTCACAGGCGCTAGGGAGAAGCGAGACAGCCACCATTCAACCCGAAAAAAGTCATATAACCATTCTAATGACTCTGAAGCTGTTAAGTTAAGGTAAATTAACCTAAAAAACCTGCATATTAAACTAAAAAACCTGCATAGTTCGCCTCTAAGCAGCCTTTTACGGGTATAATGGTTGTTTTGGTGTTTCTATTCTCTAGAAATGAAACTTGTGTCCTGGGGTTGGTTTCATATCACATGAATTGGAATTTTTGGTGATTAACCTCAGCTTTTAACTTCAACACAGATTTTATGTAGTCTCACTACAAATCCATATTGAGTGAAGTAAGACGCTTTGCCTAAGACAGTCAAACCCATTTCCGTACTACTGGAGGAAACTAATGAATGAAAAGTGATTCTCTCAACTGCAGGTAGGCCTACTCTAATCAAAAACAAACATCAAGCAGGAAAGAAAACCCAAGGCCTGCATTTACATCCGTGTGAGCCACCGCACCCTCTGCTCTCAGCTTATTTACATCCTGATGTAGTCTTTAGGCCTCGGGGTTTGGAAGGCAAGGCAAGGCGAGTACACAAAGACATGGACGACAGAAAAAGAGCTGTCCTCGGGCTAAGAATAAGCCATTACATCATGACCCATCTTTGCCACATAGACCTGAACTACATTAGTGGAAAAATAGTGCTCCACATACTGGGGTCTGACACCAGGGAATGGAAGCAAGCGCACAATAGCGCGCTACTCCAGTTTTTCTATCGCGGCTCAACAGAGATGGAAGGATGGGGCTGAAGAGGTTAGGTTTATGAATGGGCTGCAGCTCCCCTGCTGTGTTTGCAGGCACAGTTAAGATACACTCGTCTCAGGCAGATGAGGTTGGAGATCTCCGAAGAGACATGCGTTACTGTGTGGAGGAGATGTGACTGATTACTCATTAACACAGTTTCAGGCAGCCCACATGCTGTTTATAAGTAATGTATTAACATTTTGGGAGATTATTTTACTGATATCCCAACAAATAAATTACCAAGGACTACCATATGAAAACATTCAAATCAAACATTCATTATGGAGATATCATTTGAAGGAAAATGTGGCTGCTAAAATTGAAGAGGTGACCACACTAGACTAAGGATTTTAGAGATATTTTGTCAATTTTTTTCTTTTATTTTTACAATCAGGTGTAGTGTAAAGATACAGGGTTTTCATGGAGAAATTCTGATTGAACGTAGATAATGGTGGTTTAGTATTTGTGTTTAGTTGGACACACGATACAGTGTCCTACACACATCAGGAATACACACAGTTGTAGACACAAGAGAAACTGGAGCCCCATCTTGGGTTTGTAAATGGGCATTTCAGCTTTTTCTTTGTTTAATGTAAACATAACTTGGGGTGAGACAGTATCACTGGAGATATCTACTGTATATCACGATAAAGCTTCCTCCATTTGACTTAGCACTCACTACTACTTCATGGAATCTCATGAGGATACTATCAAATGTATAGGCAAAACTAACACTTGGAATAAATACATAATTTGTTTTCTTTTTAGGTGCATTTTTTTCTCCTTCAGTTACACAGATGTATGGATGATATAATTGTCTTGTAATTTACCAACAGAATCACTTTAATGTGATATTGTCATTATTGTGGACAAAATATTGTTAGGTACTGTCATTCTGCCTCCAAAAGTACTGAGACCTGATTCCACAAACCTGCTAGTTACAAACCTTAAGGCCACAGGACATGATGATTGAAATGTCAGAACGCCCACTACATGCCTTCTTGTTCTTCACTAGGCTGGTTTGACAGTGAGAGCTGTGCAGAAGTTCCTTCTGGGGACCGATATGAGCCTCTTCACCACGGAACACTTGGATGGCAACGCCACCATCCAACCATACCCTGCCGGCACCGTCACCGGGGCTGAGACCACTGACACATACCAGAGCCCCCCCTTCACCGAGAACCTGGACTCTACCGCCCCTTACCAGGTGCCCATCTACTAGAGGTGGAGCTCAGTGGCATCAAAGTGGAGCAGGTCCAACCAAATGTGTCTGTGTTAAGGGGAGGTTTGGGTGAGCGTGCGGGTGGTTGGGGTGGGGGTGGGGGGAATGGGCGGCTCACCCGCTCACGGTGGTGTAACAGTGTTCATAGGTAGTGCTGTGCTGTGATCCTCTGTGCAGGTTTTTTTCGATCGTGGTGTCAACTTTCATCCTGATCTGTTTTAGGTAGTTCTGCGTTGCTATGCTAGGTGGTACCTGAAAATAAATATACACACACTCCGCATCTTACCCATAGGCAAAAAAGCCATCAAAGGGTCTCTCTGACAGCATCAGACCTTAGGGCAAAGTGGAATTAAATTGACCTGGTATAAAAGGAAGTATATTTGATGTGTGATATAATGTTATTTCAAGTGTTCCAACCTGTTGGGTCTTGGGAGAGAATATTATTTGTGTTGCATGTATTAAAAATGTACACATGAAGTGCCATGCATCAGGACATCTTGAACTACTGGGTCTCCATATGCTGTAGACATGCGGTCACGTGCAATATACTTAAAATAGAGAATTATCAAACTGTCTGAAATCAGTCCTCAAATTAAAACTATTATATACATTTTAAAGAGTATGTTTACAAAAGCTGCCAAACTGTCCAATTTTGTTGACAATTATTTTTTTCTTTTTCTGTGCGTGAGGAGTAGTCTTCCCAAGGGGCGTTTTATTGCCCCCGGATGCTACGGAGTAGACCATTGTGGCGTGATGCAGGGTCATTCAGTGTCAACAGGTAGACATTGCAAGTTCAGTGTTGGGAATTTTTATTTGTGCAGTCGATGTACTTTCGGTAGACCTGTGTAGGAACTGGGAGCTGCGATTTCTCTTTTTTTCTTCTTGTCTGTGTGGTGGTGTTCAGTGAACTTGAGTGGTCAGTCTGATCCGGTGTTGACAATAACACGTTTTGGGTCAAGAGCTCAGTATTAAACATTGAGGTCTTATAAACCGAGTATGGCATAAAGGTTTAGCTGATAAGGTAGAGATTTGTTTTTCTCTGACACACTCATGACTGCCTTCTGTTACCTTTTGTGCACTCCTGGACAAATGTGTAGTGACAAATATAAAGATGCATGCAGTATTTGAAAAACATTTAACTTGTCCCTGCTCAATTCAAGGCAGCAGAAATATCAAGAGCTGATCAGATTAAGTGTCAGGAATATAGATCAGTGAGGCTAATTCACTATGATGCTTCAACACAGGATTTATGTTCAAGATCAACCCAGTAAATATAGTTGTGTGACGAGACAAGTTGATCAGAAAAAAAAAATCCTTCTTCAAAATAAGTTCTTGCATCCCTAAAAGATGAGATTTTGCAGATGGGTGTAACTAAGTTTCAAAGGCATTTGGTAAATCATCCGTGCTTAGTCTTATGTGGTAGATCATTTCAAATGTATCTATGTTCTGAGGCCAATGTACACAGAGTAATTGATTGTGACACAGTACATTATAAATGGAGTACGTTTGTGAATCTGGTCAGGGTCTCGTGTTTCCTGTTTTAACACTGCACTCTTGTTAAACTGCTTCATGGACCAATTTTTTACAGCTCTCTGTTCTCTTTTTATTTTGTAAACACATAATATCCTCAGGCGTGATGGCCCATCTTGTCTGTAAATGCTGTTCATAGAGGACTTATTGTTGTCAAACTGAATGTCTTTGGACTGCAGGTGTCTGACATTATGGAAATAAAAAAAAAATGTTTTTGACGAGTTGGTCAGTTTGTGATGTGAAACCACAGTAGCCTCATGCTTCCTCTGTTACTTCACCTTTCCCCCACAATCAGTCACAACACTACATGTATATATGTCTTAGTGGGCTTTGCACAACGCTACTTTGGAACACTCTCGCTTAAAGCTGCAGTTGGCAAGTCTAACAGATTGAGGGGACTTAGCCAAAATGTTGAATGTTTACAACTCTCATGCCCCATCCCCACTCTCATCGACTTTGTGCTCGTCAGTGCGCACCAGACTGTGATTGAAAGTCAGATCTCACACAGCCCTGCTCTGATTGGACCAGAAGACCCGGGAGCTGTGGATTTTTGCAAAACAAATAATAGGCTCTAGGTGGAGGTAGAAGTGCAGGGTTTTTTCTAAACTGGCTGATTTATGTTGTTCTGTCGGAGCATAGTGTTGGTTTCAGTGAATATGATCAAAAAAAATCTTGCCAACTGCAGCTTTAACAGCATCTTATTCAGCAATGTGGTAATCAGGCATTCAAGAAATCTTTCTACCTGAAGCAGTGCAGCTGGGACACTTTGACCAATTTGAAGTCAACCAATGCTTCCACAAAGCCAGTCTAATACACCTCTGAAGTTCGCCTATACAAAAAAGAACCAAAACGGCCATCTTTGCCCATGTAAGAAGATCCGGTTGTTAATTGAAGCTAACTATGGCAAGTTGCATTGCATTGTTCTGAGGTAGCAAAAATCGAAGTGTGCCGCCTTCACGTACCGGAGATCACAGTATCCACTTGAAGGCAGAGGACAAAAGTGTGTTCAGGAAAATGTCTGCATTTCAGACTTTTTCATCCCTGCGAGAGTTTAACAGGTGCGATTATTCAAAATGTGTGTAATATATGTGGAATATATAATGTTCTAACCCTGGATGAAACTGATTTTAATACGGATGCAATCTGCTCACAGCTGTATGAGCCAAACATATGCAATATGTGCAATATCAAATGTTAGTGCAAGACTGCACATTTACTCTTTAAAAAATGTGTACTAAATATGTGTGCTTATGCGTACTAAACAGTGATGACAGGTTGGCTATTGTTTGTGAATGAAGAGTTTAACCTAGCAATGGAGGTGGAAAGTAACGAAATACATTTACTCACGTTACTGTATTGAGTAGTTTTTCTGTGTATTTTGTAGGCTATTTTTTAAGTAGTTTATAAAATCGGTATTTTAAATTTTACTTGATTACATTTTGAGTGAAGTATTCGCTACATCAAAAATCCCATCCATTACTTGAGTAAAAAAAAAAGTTAAGACTAACGAAAACAGAAAAAAAAAATCGCGCCCTAAACCACTAGCCTAGTGATAATGATCAGCATGCAGCCTACAACAGAACATGAATCAAGCTGGCGCCATGCAGTCTTTCTGAAAGTGATGGAGATGGAGCTGGATCACAATGCATCAGATTAGCCTAACCTATGAAAGTGTATTTTCCGCTATTCAAATGGGTTGTCTCAGTTCGTTTTAGCACCAATGATTGCGGAGATATTCAAGCAAACACCATGGGATTTCGTGTTTTGACGTTTGTGCTCACCTTTCTTTGGAAAGAAGTTTATTAGCAGTTGTTTCCCCTTATGTTGATGTCTCTCTTTTTCCTGTTTTGGCCTTTTTTTAGTAACCTTACTTGGCTTTCTTGGAGAAAAGACATTGCACCAGCAGCACAACAATTAGCGGTTCACTAGCGATGCTCAACTAAATAAACAAAAGATAGACTACCTTATGAATCGTGCAGGTGGTAAACCATTTAGCTCTTTAGCAAGGGAGAGACCTTAGACCAGTGTTTCTCAAACTTTTTTTCTGGGGACCCACTTTTTAAAAATGACAGACTATCGCGACCCAACTCGTGACTGTGGTAGTTAACAAACTAGATAGTTTTCACTATGTTTTGTATACAAAATCCAGTCAGTCAAACTTTACATTTCGTCTGACATTCATTTTGACATTTCATTTGTAAGTTAAAATATTCAGGTAAAATAATATGGTGGAAATAAGTATTGAACGCTTTTTTGTTTTTCAGTTTGTTTTTCAAATTTGTTTTTCAGCCTAAACTTTCGAAACTTAGCGAAAATTTTCACCACACATTTAAAAAATCCAAACATAAGAGTTATGTGTAATAAAGTGAAATGCCACAGGAAAAAAAGTATTGAACGTTCCTACTGAAATTTCTTCAATACTTTGTGGAAGCCTTTGTTTGTAATGCCAGCTTCAATACATTTCCTGTATGACAAAACTTATTAGTCGCAGTATCAGGTGTGATTTTGGCCCATTGTTCTAAACAGATTCCAGGGGTCCCTCTTGTGAATCCTGATCTTTAGTTACTTCCAGAACTGTTTAATTGAATTGAATTGAATTGGCTGCCTTCAAGTCTTTTTGGAGCTTTCTCCGAGTGGTCCTTGGCTCTTGGAATTTACTATCCTTCTGACTCCCTGGTCAGAAATATTGCGAGGAGATCCTGTGCAAGGCCTGTTGATGATGCAGTGATGTTTCTTCCACTTGCAGATAATGGCTCCCATGCTGCTTACTGGAAGATTCTGAAGTTTTGAAATGCATCTGTAACCAGTTTCATTGATATGTTTTGCAACAATAAGGTTGCAAAGGTCTTGGGAGAGCTTTTATCCATCATGAAATGTTTCTTGTGTGACACCTTGGTAATAAAAACCTTTTTATAGCCCATCGATATGTAGGCTACTAACCAAGCTTATATTAATTTGCAGATAGAAAGGATAACTACTCTCTAACTACTTACAGATTCCAGCTCGTTCCTTCCCTTTCCTTGCCTTAGTGCTTTTTCTTAGCGTGTTCAATACTTTTTCCCTGTGTTATTCCACTTCATTACACATGACTCTACTTATGGAGTTGTTTGGATTTTTTATGTGTGGAGTTATTACTAATGGATGTTGTTTGGATTTTTTATGTGTGGAGTTATTACTAATGCCTGGTGAAAATGTTGTGCCCCCTGTATTTCACTTTTCAAGGGCCCTCTCCTCCATTGGGGCCCTATACTTCCCACTTTCCCCCACCAGTTTGACACCTTTTAATCTGCTGAACCTTCTGCTCGTTTCCAAATATAAAAAAAACTCTCTGCAACTCAACATTGGCCTGCCTGCCTCAGCTGCCTGTGAGGGGCTTTTCAGTTGTGCTGCAGGGTTGTGCACAATTCGAATTGCAATTCTGCTTCCTGTTTGCTACCTCAATTGAAATGAAAGAGAAATTCAAGAATTGAATTGGAATTTAAGAGCCAGTTTCAATTCAATTCTGGAATTTTGCACAAGCCTGTTGTGCTGGATTACTGTTCACTGCAAAGCGACCCAAGGATGAGTGCAACTAACTTTGAAAATCAACTACTGCTCAAACTTAAAGGAGAACTCCGGTGATTTTTCACATAGATCTCCATTTCTCAATGTCCTTATCAGGCAAGTACCTCCACTCGGCGGCCATATTGCAACACTTTTTGGGCACTTATCGTGCATCTATTTCGGCAGAAATGCGTGTGCGTAAGCCTTCACGACACCAATCTTGCTCAAGCAGCGAGATCACAACAGATGATTGGCACGATGTCTTCACAGCACACCACTTGATTGGCTCAATGTATTTTACAACACACCACATGATTGGCTCAATGTATTCACTTGTCGACGTTTTGCCATGGAAGGGTTGTGATATGTGTAAACAACTGCCATATTGGCGTTACAAACTAACCCTATGCATTGGGCCTACTATGGAGGATTTTTTGAGTGCTGTATCTCCTCATTAGAAAGTCTCTGGTAAAACTAGTTGTTCTGGTACCCCCCCCCCCCCAAAAAAAAAAAGTAACTAAGTAACTTGTACTTAAAGTACATTTTAAATGAACTACTTTTTACTTTTACTTGAGTACATTTTCAGATCGGTATTTTAACTTGTACTTGAATAATATTTTATCAAGGTATTGGTACTTTTACTTGAGTACAATATTTTCGTACTTTTTCCACCTCTGCCTAGCAACCACGGAAATAGAGTGACAATGACCAGTGCAAAGGTGCTTTGTGTAAAGGCATGAAATAGGCTACATCTGTCTATCAAAGTAAAATTACACTCAACAAGCTATCGAAATTAAACACAGTCAATGGTCTGCCATAATTTTTAGACAGACACCCTGCTCTTCATGTTGTATGCCTTTTAATTGTTTGCATTTTTGTTCACATGACGTTAACCTCATCATTTTTGTTTTGTTTTTCAATTAATGTAATGAGTTGTGAGGGATGATTGTGTTCAGGTGGGGAAAATGCTTAAATAAATACAGTTTAGTTTTCCCAAAAGGCAAACTCGATAAAATTCTTTCAAAAATTAAACATATTTAGAAAATAAATCAATGCAAGCAAATTGAAAAGACTTCGGCTAAAATTAACAACTTGCTAATTTTGCCACCGTTTTCATTTAAACATAACATTTGGGTGACAAACTCACCTGTTTAAAACACGGCCCCCCGATGAACAGCAAGATTAGCATGGATTATACCATGTGGGTTTTAGAAAAAAAGATGACTTGCTTTAGCTTTTCAAAAATGTTCAAGTAAAGATGACTTATTTTGCTTAAACAACAAAACAACTGTTAGTCCTGCTTGTTTGGAAGGGGAAATGAAGGACCCCTGGACTGATCAGGTTATCTCCTTTCTGTAACATAGGGCCTACATTTCCCAGAATCCAACACAGGCTTATTCGCATTCCCCATTCACTCTTACATCAAGATCACACCCTCACTGGTAGAAGCACTCAATCACTCTCCTCAAGCCTTTTAATAAAACACTCTGGAGATGCTCTGGGTCATCTGAACTAGCAGACAGAGCTGGCTGTGGCTGTAGCTGTGTGGCTGTGCATGTGAGCGCAGGCAAAAAGGGCTTTATTTATTAGCTGATGATCTTACTGATGGCCTGCAAAGAGGGGAAGTCCTCCTCGCCCCCCATGTGCAAGGTCTTGTGGGAGTTGAAGTCCTTCGGGGCAAGCACCTGCCTACAAGTGGGGCACACCTGGCAGTCCAGCTCGGACCCTGGGCTGGGCGAGCTGGTCTGCCAGGCCGTCTTCTTCTTGTTCTTCTTGGCCTTGGCTGCACCGCCACCCTGCTGCTTCTCCAGGGCCTTGAAGTCCCCGTGGGCAGTGAGAAGCTCCTGCTGTTTCTGCGTATCCGGCAGCAGCACCAGCAGCTCGTTGAAGACCCTGTTGAAGTTGTCGCCCAGCAGCTCCTGGCAGCTCCTGTGGTACTGGGCCGCTGAAATCACACCCTTGGAAGGTTAAGAGAAAACGAGGACAGGTCATTATTAGTGCACACTACTAACTTCACACAAACCAATTACACTGATATATATCGCAAAGCAGATGTGCTCTTTTCTTCAGAAAATAGAAAACCTCTCAGTAGGAGGGCACATACAAAAACACTCACCATTCCAGTTCAGTATGATGAAAATATAAGGCAATACACAAAACACTACAAAAACTAAATCTTATGAAATTATTCTCACATCAAAAATAACTCTCAAATCATTTCAAAATATTTCAGAGACTAGGGTCATCTTAACAAATGGAGGCGTTTGTTACCTGTCGGAATTGGCCAGAGTAATTCTTAAACTCGTTGAACTTAGACTCATCGTTCTGAAGGTAGTTTTTGATAGACTGAATCAGGTCCATGTTTCTCTTTTGGAAATTGTCAGGTTTGAGGTAGGTCCCAAGAGACTGTGTTGGTCTGTGGAAGAGACATACATAATATAAATGTATGGCTGGTCAGACCATTTAACTGTCTGCTTTCAACAATCAAGATTATGTCACTGCACATGGACTACTAAGTATTCCATTGAGATGGAGCATAAACAATACCAGCCACTAAACAAACATGCTAAGTTCAGAAGGTAGAGGTGGTGTAATCTGATTGTTGATATTTGCACTAAACAGCCAACCTTTCACAACACTAAAAAAAAAAAAAAAAAAAAAACACAGAGTGCATCTTTACAAGCAGAACCGGGCAAACAGGATTCACCCACCGATTGGCAGCAGTAACAGGAGGATCCACAACATTACTGTTGAGAGGAACACCTGTAAATCCAGGGGGAGGTTTGGTGACCATGGCTGCTACACCCCCTAACCCAGGCGGTGGAGGTGGAGGTGCAGTCTGTGTACTCTTCAAGGGGAATGCGCCTTTGAAACCTGGGGGGTGGAAGGACATCAGCAAACCATCACGGTATGGTATTGACATACGCCCACAATAGGGTGGGCCTTTCTCTCTTATCAGAACAGTTAATTGGATCAACTCGCAGATAAACTGAAACGAGCATCTTATGGAACTCTTCATCAATGACATTTCTTTGGTGGCTAAAGCGCTCCGCACATAGGTGCTGACATGAGTGCGGCGTACTCTGCTTTCAACTTTCCATTACATTCGATTTCATTGCTGTCAATGCAACTCCGCACAGCAGCGGCAAACTTTGCCTTTGAACTTTGGATTACGACTATTTATGGTTTTTTTTTGTTGATTCCACTCAGTAAAATCCATTGTTTATCCAATGCTTCAAAATGTATTTTCGGCGCCGATATGCGCGGCAAGTAACTATTTGCAGAGCGCTTAATGCTGATAGGAGTGTCAGAAAATGACAGCCTACTCTAAGAGCATATTCAACTCTCCTTTTGTGTTCCTGTAGTAACTGGTATTTGTCTGTGTTCATCACAACATCATATCTGTTCATCACACACAGAAACCTCGTGAACTGAAATAAAATTGTACCATTAAGTTGCATTGCCATTGTATTTCCAAAACTGGATCTGCTAGAACACAAAAGTGTACATCTAGGCTAGTTATGGCCATCAACAACCATCCCAACCTCCCTGTCGCTGTCCAGCCCAGCTCACAGTCGCCATTATCGTTTTTGATCAACACCCTGCGGGCCAAAGCCCTAATCTCTTCACTCAAAATGAATTAAAGGTGGAACTTTGCCTTGTTGTCAAAGATGTTTTTAACATCCTGATAGATCTAGTCTATGACCTGTTACAAATAAAATCAATGACATTCAAGATTTGAGACACGATAGACTGTTAAGTTAACGAGCAAATGAGTGCTTAAAATGCATTTATCTAATGATTCCGATAACAATGACTACAATGAACAGGGCACACTGAGCGTCATGCTTGCTTGTTCGTGCAGTACCAAATGAGCTTTCAAGCAAAATACTAATTTTTTGGATAAACTATCCCTTAACACTCATCCAAAAGAGAAAGCTAGAGGTACTGTACCAGGTGGAGGTTTTTTGGAGATGAGGGCAGGGAACTCTTCCTCCATGGGCAGGGGCGGAGAGTCTGACGCTGGCAGTGGTTTGGTAACAGGAGGCTGCTCAGTAGGGGCCATGGTGTAGCCGCTGCTCTGAGCCTTCATGGGCCTTTCCGTGTAACCGTTCATCATAGCGCTCGACTTGGGCATCCCAGCGGGAGCGTTGGGGTTCAGTGCAGAGGCTTTAGGGACGCCGGTGTCCGGTGGCTTGCTTTGCGGGACGTTCTCTTTGTGAGCAGCACTGGACGCCATTCCGCCCAGGTCCGTCGGTGCCCCCGGAGGACCAGAAGAGGAGGGGCCGGATGGCTTCTTCTTCTTGCCCGCCTTTGTTGTGCTAGGCTGGGGAGCAGGGCCCCCCTTCACGGTCAGGAGCGAGGAGATGTCCAGCATGGTTGGCACTGCCCGGATCTCCTTAACCGTCTTGCCTGGGAGGGGATCCTCCTCGTCTGACGAACACGGCGACTTGATTTTCGGGGCGGGTTTGGGAGCCTCGGTAGTGCCGAGCTTCTTCTTGCGTTTGGATGAAGAGGAGGAAGAGGAGGAGGATGAAGGCAAGAGAGGTTGAGGGCCACTTGAAGAGCCGTGGGCGGACGCAGGGGGAGCGGCGGGGGTTTTGGTGGGCAGGACCACCGTCTTGCTTCCGGCCCATGCCGACCCAGAGCTTTCGGGCGGTTTCCTGGGTTTGATTTTAGAGATGAGCGCGGGGAAGTCTTCCTCCTGAAAGGATGATTTGCTTCGGGGCGGCGCACTGTAGGCGGGCGTCATCGGTGCGGAATGCAGCGCGCTAGAGAGGCTGGGGAAGTCATCCTCCTTCAGAGTGACTGGAGCGGGTTTGATTGAGCTGCTACATACAGAGAGAGACAGAGTGAGAGTGAGAGTGAGTGAGAGAGAGAGAGAGAGGGAGCAAGAGAGAGGGAGCGCAAGAGAGAGAGAGAGAGAGAAAGAAAGAAAGAAAGAGAGAGAGGGAGCAAGAGAGAGGGAGCGCGAGAGAGAGAGAGAACATAATGTTATGTTATGTTATGTTATGTTATGTTATGTTATGTTATATCATGTGTGATCCATCACCAAACCCAGGAAACAGAAAAGGTATGCCAAGCTGAGAGCACATGCTTACCTCATAATGGGGTAGCCAGGGAAGTCATCTCCTGTAAGTGAAATGTTTCCCATCGGTCGACCTGAAAAACAAAGCAAATAATAATCCCCCTTTTCCCTAAGCATGAAAAGCACAGCAAAAAGAGCAGGAAACTAATGACTCAAGGACAGAAAAAGAATATGGAACCAAGACTAGAGTAGCTAGAGTGCGTTTTATGCCAACTTCACACTCTCAGTCCTCACCTTGCGCTTCACTGGGCGGTTTTGCAGTGCCTCTGGCGTTCCTCATCTCCTCTGGGTCCATCCTCTCGCGGGGTTTCTGCGGGCCTTTCTCAGCAGCGGGCCCTCGCTCTTCCTGCCCCCTCCTGCTTGGCCCTCTCTCTTCCTGCCCCCTCCTGCTTGGCCCTCGCTCTTCCTGCACCCTCCTAATTGGCCCTCGCTCTTCTTGCCCCCTCCTGCTTGGCCCTGGCCCTGCTTGGCCCTCCTGCATGGCCAGCGAAGCCTGAAGCGCCGCCGCCACATCCCTCTCCTCCTCCTCTCTGTGTGCACACACACGCACACACACACACACACACACTCACATTTAGTGTACAACCAGCTCTTCACCACCAGAGCTTTTCCCCTGCAGCATGCCATGCACTACGACTTTGACGCCACCTTCAGTCATGCGTGAGGAAATCCCACTCTCAACAGTCACCACTCATTTACCATGGGCAATGGCACAGAGCAGGGGGACGTACTAGAATTAAACTGTTGTCCATAGAAAATAAATGCCAACCAGAATTTGATCACATACTTAATGTGTACAAAATGAGTAATACTAACCAAGTCACTGCAATAATTTATATGATAACACTTTTCTCTGAATCTGAGGGGCTGGTATGCGGCGAATGGGACTAAGTTCTTACCGGTTGTATCTCCAGCTCTTCCTCATGTTCTGATGAGTTCCTGGGGCCCGTGCTCTGCCTCCTCGGCCGTGCCTATTGAAACGCTCCACCTCGTCGTAATCTTCACCCCCTACCATACCTTAAAAGAAGAACACAATGACAGCCAGTGAATGGGAGGGAAACTAAATCATTGCCAAACATATCCTCAGCAGGAATCTGTTAGGTAAAATTGCACCTATGATCGCACAGCAATGAATAGTCAGATAAAGACCCTGAACATGTGTAATGTGCAGCTCGTCAAAAAAATCAACTTGATCTTGGACTTGATCTCAGGTGTCCCAGGAGATTCTGTGTCTACTGCATTTATTTACATCTCTTAGAGCCTGACAAATGAATACTAAGGCATAATACATGAAGCAAAGAAACATTACGTATCAAATACACAAAATACTAATCAAAACTGTTGTTTCCCTCCCTGTCTTAACACGATGGCATCATTATAGTCTGCCTCATTTAATTGCACTTTTACATCCTCAAACACTGCCTTTGAAGTACACCGTTGCCCTCTCCTCCTCCTCAGTTCATTAACAAAACCATGGGGGAGGACAGCAACCGCTGTCACCATCACCTTCATTCCTTCTCTGCTGACGAGGGGCGTAGCTGAACTGCAGGTCAATCTGTCGGTTCTGACGAGCCTCGGCCCGGTTCTTGCTGTGGGCAGCAGCCTTGTGGGCTTTGTAGTCGATCTCGGAGCGAAAGGCGTGGGTGAACTGCTCCGTGCTGCAGCGGCCTTCCTCACAAAGGTAATGGCTCTCCCGGAAATGCTCCATGAGGTACTGATAATCGCTGTAGAAAAGTAACCCGTTTTAACTTAATAGCTCGACAAGGACGACAATCACATAATGTGTGTGTTTGGGAATTACTAGTACATAAATACATTACTCTCCAATGTTGGATAGTTTGGATAATGTTGGATGCTTCACCACTTCATGTCATGTTTCTGTAGCTACAGTATCCCTACTCCTGTTGCCAATGGTTTGAGGAAGATGTTTATAAATCTGATAACCTTTAACCCAGTCATTTGGGAAACATGTTAAAATTCCTATGAATTTTAATTTTTTAGAAGGTAAAGGAGTTGAAAGAAACGTATAAAAAGCATACAAATCTTATTCAGCGGTTTTGGGTGGAGATCAGCTATGTGAATACATGGCATGCTACTACTAACATAAAAGCTCTCGGCCATGTCCATTTTGTCAAAGTAGCTCTCGGAGAAAAAAAAGGTTGGAGACCCCTGCCCCTACTGGGGGTTGCACTGCAGGACCACAGCACATATGTAGAGGAGGATGTGTTGTATTTCTGACTTGTAACCACGGAGAAGAATAGTGCATCTTAAAAAAAACTGAAGTCAGTATACACCAACAAGTTTCTAATCATCCACCTGTAGTACTCTTGGGCTCCATCTGCATCGCAGAAATGGCAGAAATAGTGGTCTCTCCGCAGATGTTTCAGGAGCTCGTCGTTATCCAAGTAGCGTTCATCACAGAATTTGCAGAGGGGATGCCCTCTGTGAGATGTGTCGTCTGGGTCCCCTTGTGTTCTATGTCGAGCCAAGTCTTTGCGGTTGTACCATTTTTTCTCATATGAAAATATCTGAGGGAATGTGACAGAAAATAAGTTATATTAACAGGACAACCACCCCAACCATTCCATGTGGCACCAAAACACGACAACCATCCCAGCAATAAAAACACGCAAGTATAGCCTAATTACCTTCAAGTGCTTGACACAGATTTTGCAGCAAAATAGTTCATGCTGTTTTCTCATGTGTTGTTCCAACTCTTCAAATTTAGAAAAAACCTTTGGTTCCTGACACTGTGGACACTCTGATAACAAAATTCGCCTGCAATGTGGATTGAGAAATACCTATCAAACACTGGCACACATAGCATATAGCATACAAAACACAGTTAGAAATCAATGAAAGACATTCTCACATAATTTATCAAAGAATACACAACCACACTTACCGGTACTGTGCATAGATCTTGGCATCATTGAAATAGATGTCGTTCTTCTTCTCACACTGAAACTGATCAGTTGAAAGTGATGAAAAAGGTTGGAGTCTTTTGACAAAGATAACCTGGAATACAAACGGTAGAAATTTAAATTCATGGATTGATAGGGACATCAGCAAGCCCAACACAACAATCCACAGAATTGCTTCCTACTCAATTGTTACCCTTCACTGGAATAATTATCTCACCCTTGGTATTTGCCCAACGCTATGTCATTTTTCAAATACAACTGACGCTTCATAAGAATCTCACACGTCATTCTTTTCCAGTGGATATAAGGCCGTTCAGGTAAAGACTGGTGTTAAGTTTATGCAGTGCCGCCGTGAGTGAGTTAACATTTCCACTCCAAATCATTCCGCTGTTCCAAGGCTGACATGCATTCACAAAGATAATAAAGGAATGACACGTTGTACAACAGCCCGACCTGGTTGTTAAGTAATCTTACTACAAGTGATTGCATAATCCTACCAACTCTGAACCACTGAAGTTGATGTTACTAGCAGGATGAGTTATCGATAGGTGTGCCAGATAGTTCACCATCATCTAAGCACTTAACGTTGGACAATTAATAACCTGTAGTTTGGTTGAGAGGAAGACGAAATACTTATCACCTAACCTACACAACAACTTAACGACACAGAGACATAAATCATGTCATAAATTATGGCTAACGTTAGATATGTACGTAGCTCTATATAGGTGGGTCTAACTAGCGATAATAGCTCACAATAGAGGTGTTGACGTTAGCAATCTAAGTTTTTAACTTAGCTGACAGTGTGTAACTATGCAAATTTGAATAACGTAAGTTATTCTCTTCGTGTGACCGACTACTCATCTATTTGACAATAAAGACTATTATGGGCAAGTAACTAATAGAGCTAGCGGTAAAGCTGTAACGATATCTTTCCAAGCTGTCATTGCTATGTAGCAAGCTAGCTATGTGGGCCAAACATTAGCTATAGATACCTAGTGTCCTTCCGCTAACGTTGGCATTCAACTCACTAAGTAACCTTGTGCTTCATTAGTGCAGTTAATCACTGGAAACATGATTAACTTAGCATGTCTTAGTAAGCTACCAACCTTGTCAAGTTCCTCCCGGCAGACGGCGCAGTATTTTTGCTCACATAGCACCCTCATCTTGGTGGAGCAACGGTAGCACACCGGGTGATCACATTTTCCTAGAGCGAAAATCTCGATATCTTGACAGCAGAGCACACATGTGCGTTCGGTTTCTTTCATAGATGTTGATTCCATGGTGTAAAGGCACAAACAGATAGGTCTACAGATGTGAAATCCAAGTATTAGCTCTGAAATCCCGAGAATTTTGGGCCTCTCAAGCTTGCGTTGTTGGCTAGTTATGCTAAGTTTGTGTTGGGTGGTTGGGTGGCTGACGACGATGTGCCTGCTTACGTAACAGCATGTACCAATGCATTGTGGGTCAATTAAATCTCGTGCTATCTACAGGCGTTCAAAAATATGTGTCATGCTAATAAAGCTCACTGGAATGGAATTGAATGGTGAATTTATGGCTGTCTTATGTTAGATTTTTCAGTGCATTCCTAGTCTTATTTTAGAAAGTGCAGCTTCTCAACGTAGCCGTCCTGTAAGTTCACTGATGTGTTATGATAACATTAGCCTATGTTATGGATGTGTTAAAAAGTCTTGGCTTTTAAATCCTCAACTTTGTCAAAGACAATTCAGAACAATCTGCTTGAAGCTAAATTTCAACTACCATTTAAAAACGAAATAGACACTGATTGATTCAGAAAAAAATCTAGGATTATTCAGTGTATCAGGAGGCAAATGTCAAGTGGATTTTTACTTTTGTAGAGAAGGAAGGCAGTGACAGAAACAAACTGGTTGGTCAAACATATGCCAGAGCAGCAGTCATGGTATAATTTCTTAATGTATCCCAGAGGCAGGAATGTGTCTCTTAATAGGCTACTGAATTTGACATTGCTTAAGGGGCATAATTAGTAGCTTAGAATATTGGCCATTTGTGGCCTGTACTTTGAGATGGTGGTAAACAGGTCTTGATTTCTCAACAAATTACTCTTAGCTCTCTGACTGATCACACAACATAGCTTGTGTTTATGCCATTGCAGACAGTTCAGTGTCATCATAGCCTACATTCAACCTCACCAACTTTGGCAGGTGTGTTAGGCGGAATGTTCGTTTCCGGGGGGGTCATAATTTCAGAACTGCTTCACTAGAAAAAAATATCACCAGCCGCCACTGTTTTGGACTCATGTCCTTTGAATGAGATTTGATAGGCTATTCCAGAATTCACCCTGAAATATATTGCTGATAATTTCATTTGTTCAAGTTGTGTCTATTGGCTTAGGGCCCACACCTGTCTTGATGGGGGGCTTTACAATTCGCTCTGTATTGTGATTGATGTGAATTGATACAGTAGCCTACTATTGCACAGTTTGACATCCCATGAGCCACTCCAGCCAGTTCAACATTTTTACTAGGCTATAATAACTCAGAGGTCTACACATTATCCAATAGGCCTGTACATAAACAACTTCTGCTATCCTGGCCTTTGCCTTTTGTTGTCTTTTGTTGAGAGGAATAAAGAGAGGGGAAAAAATATTATAAAATATTTGGGGCAATTTTCTGGGTTTGTCCATCCATAATTGAAAGGGGATATTTCAGCAACAAAATAAGATAAGGCTGAAATGTTCACATGACACAGGGGACTGTTTGTACAAAAATTAGCAAAAATGTGAGACCATGCTGTCGAATCCAATAATTTTGTGTTGAATTGATATGGAATAACCCATAAACCAAACAGCACGACCTTGGACTTCCATAACTTTTGCTTGATGATGTTTGACATTTGAATCACATTGTAGTGTTTTGTAAAGGGTTGTGCTTTCATTGCTCTTGTGGGTAGAAGTGTTAGAAGAGCTACTTGTTCACAGGTATGACCTGAAGGGAAGCTAACTGCTCTTATAGGAACACATTACAGGTTACTGCATCTGTTGTTGCTGTTCTGTTGATGAGTAAGGGTCATTAATGTAAAATCTAAAAAGGTTGTTGCTGCACCATATCAGATGTTATTCAAACTTGTCTATATCATGAATGGGTCCCAAAAGTAGTTTCAGTCCCTGATATTACTCCAACATGGCTGGGAGAACCCAAGCGAACCTGCAGCAATTTTGAATTTGCTAAAGGAGGCCATTGATACCCATTTCCAATTTCCACCCAGGAAAGCTTATCCGGTATGGGGCATGCTTTATATGATGACATAGAGCAGTGCATTCAACAGAACCAATGGCTGCGCTGATTGTTAGTTTATCCAATTTCTCTGTGTTCATGCTGTGGATACCTGAAGTACAGGTCCCTGCCCCCCCCCCCCAACACACACACTTACATCATCACTGTCATCACTTCACATACATACAGCACACTGCTTGCTACAGTAAGCCTCCTCTACATACTTGCTGCACACTGCCCCCCCCACCCCACATACACAGCACATTGTCTTCAGGATCTTCTCCAACACACATCCTCTACATACTTACAGCACACTGCCCCCACCTACCCACACACACACTACACACACACATTACACACACACATACACACAGTCACTGCTCCACTCCCCTCCCGCCCACACACACATCTTCACTGTCATCACTCACATACATTACATACAGTACTCTGCTTGCAATAGTAAGTCCCTGCCCCCGCCCCCCCCCCTACATACACAGCACATTATTTCATCAGGAAGCTTCTCCAACACACATCCCCAACATACTTACAGCACACTTCATCTCAGCAACAAACCCTTTGAGGTGCTGAAGGATTGCTTGCCCATTTCATTCTGAACTGAATTCAGATGCAGAAGGCAGAAGTCATGTACTTTGTGATGATTATGGGTTGCAGCAAAGAAACCCTGTCCCTTCCTTTTAGATCTTCAAACTCTTCCACCGGTTACTATTATGATGATTACAAACAAAACACAGGGCCATGTTGAGGCCTGCTAACAGCATAATAACCACAAACACTCCTAGGCCCTATGTGAAGCTATTACTGACACAGCTTACAACATCTAATTGCTTGAAATGTTTCACATATAAATGGTGGTGACTGAAAATAAGCAACTCTTACCTTCTGTCCTGTACATGTCAACATTTCATCTCATCACCACTAGATGGCAGGCTGACACCTCATGGTAATACTGGGGGTTTGCGATAACATCATTCCTGGTCTCATTAGGCTCTTTCATATAACATAAAGAATGCTAACTGTATCCTCCTCCATTTAACAATGGCCAATTACAGGGCATTTGGATTTTAATTATATCATACCACCGCCAATGTCCTGCAGCCTACATGTCTTCTTGAGCTTTAATAGCCAGCCATAAATGCTTGCTACATTTCAGCATTAATTAGTTTTTTTTATATAGATATAGGCACATCTTTATCACCTCATAACCAAACACACTACCATATATTTTCCTTGACATGTTTCAAACTAGTATAGAAAGCCTCTCAAAGTAGTGCACGTATAGATCACAAAAAAAGCCCCATATGATCCAAACAGCTGCTGAGGCTGCAGTGATGGAGAGGAGCAAACATGTTGCGACTGAACCCTGAGTGAGTCCTCTGGCATGAGCACAACTCCAGAAGTGGCTCTGCCGACTGGAGGAAGATCTCTGGCTCCCCTTAGCAGAGAGGACAATATCACATAATGAGTGTGTGTGTGTTTGGCGAGGAGGGTGTATGTCTGGGCATACAGTACTTGCAGCCCATGTTACCATTGACTCATATTTTTCATTTTATGTATTTTTCTTTTGTTGGGGGTGGAGGTGATATAGAGAAGAGGCATTTCTGTGGGAAAGCTGGCTCTGCCTCCATCTCTCCCCTCCCTCTCTTACAAGTCGGCTCCGAGTGGGGATTTGCCCTATCTTTCACCGGCTTAGCCCCTCATTGTGCTCCGAAGGCACAAGAAAGATATAAAGGATGAAAGAGAATGGCTTTTTTGTGCCGTGTGTGTCCTTATCATGATCTGATACATTACAAATTTGTGTGACTGACTCATCGAAGAGTACTTGGAGAGGACAGAAAGCAGAATTGGATCTCTGGTTTTGCTGGGTGAAAGTGACTGATCATGTTGCTGCTTCATCTCAGTGCCAAGGTACATTGAAGAGTGCACCCCCCACCCCTAACCCACACACGCTCACCACCATCATGCACAAAAGCTAACATGTTGTGCAACATTGTGCAATTTTTTAAACCTGTTTACCTCATCAACTGTCATGCATTCTGATTTATTTCTCTCTCTCTCTCTCTCTCTCTCTCTCTCTCACACACACACACACTCTTTCTCTGTCTTTTTGTCTGTTGTTGTCTATCCAAATCTCTCTGTCTTTCTCTTTGGGCCCTGAGTCATTCTCTGCTGTGCCTTTTTCTGTCTGGTTTTGAATGATCTGTCTGTGTTGTTTCTTTGAGTTAATGTTCCTTATACTGCCTGTGCCATGGTTCTCAATCTATCTCTCTACTTGCTTAACATTCGTTTCTCTTATGATGAATGGCTCTCTCATCTTCCCTGTCTTTTTCCCTCTGCCTTTCTCATTCAATCTATCTAGATGTTTTTGTGAGACACGCACGCACACACACACACACACACACACAAGACAAACAACTGCACTGGTTCTTTCATCTGCAGGCCTTTGTGGCTCCAGTGACGTCTCTCTGTGAGGTGGATGTTTGATTTGATCCGATGAGCTCCGAAAGGTTGTGACGAGGGGGCGAGTGGGAGGGCCGCAGCGGGGGAATGTGTGGTCAGTTGGGATCCACGGCACTGTGAGGTCATTAGAGGGACAGCTTAAGGCCTCTCTTGGCTTGTGGCAGCTCATAAATGCATAATTGGCTCGTCTAGCCACACACACACAAGCACATATTGAGTGGTGGTGTCGGGTGTTTATACTGCATATATATACTTCTTATACATTTCTTTTACATTTTCTTTTATTTTCGTTATTCATATTTTGTAATAACCAGCTGGTGATGAAATTTGTTTTACAGTAACGGTTAATTCCTTGTCTGCTGTTTCTACACCCCATGTCTGTACCTGAGTCGGTGACAATAATAAACATTACAAATATTGAATACAAAAAGTATTCAAATCTAATAATTGTTAATAAACAATTGCCATGATTTTTTTATCCTTCTATGGATACAGATTAAACAAAGAAGTTTTTTTAGGCCTCATGAAACAAAGCACTTACCCTGATTGTGAAACTACCCACAATTTAACAACAGTATTTCTGAATGCTCATTGGAACTATGCTATCGGGAAACACCTGTCACTAAAACGATGCATCGGACTATCTAAGCTGCACCTAGTTCCAACTATGGTATTGGGAAACACTTGTCGCAATTGCATTCCAACCATGTAACAACTACCCTTTGGGGAAAAATACCATAGACTCTAGATCTCTTCCAGTTGTGGTCCTCCGAGTCCAGTAGTCTGAGTGTGGTGCATCATACTAGCCCTCCTCCAACTTCCTATCAGCAGCTATCCAACTGAAACCATGACTGACGTGTACAGGCTTAACCCACCCACGGAGTCTCATACAATTGGTGGAACTAGTCCACGGCCCTTTCTCCCTCCCCCTCTCCTACTCTTGAAGCTGGCATGACATTCTTTGCTTGAAGGCCTTCCAGCAATCTAGCTGCTCACGACACATCTATACAGCACTCAATTTAGAATGTTCATTTCATTGACTCTTCCATAGATCCAGTTGCTCGTATAGATTGGGTATTACCCAATAGTATTGCATTTTAAGCAAGAGTAATCAGCTTTTAAATATTGTCATTTGTACATGAAACAACTCGTACCGTTTGCTTTGATTGGCATGTGGCTTTCATGCAGTATTTTTTACACATTGTTTTTTTTAGAAAAATATAATCCATGCACCCATACATGTTTAAGTCAAGACAAGAATTATAAAGGTTTGAGCTTAAATGAAAGAACTCATTTCTTAACACCATTATAGAAAATCAATGGAGAGATTTTTATACACAAAAAAATACATTATCCCACAAGCATTTATCTAACCTGCTACAGGTTAGCTGCATTGGTTAATCAGGCTCAGTGATGTTTACTGTATCAATACACCCACTGCCAAAGAGAGTGCAAGTGTGAGGCTCATTGGGGTTGTGTGTGATACCGCCAGCCTCTCTTACCACAAGCGGAGTCTTGGTGATATACAGGCGGCGGTGTAGGCAATAACCTGTTAAACAACCACAAACAATCGCTGCAAAGCAAACCCCCACACACCCCTTAATGAACCACTGCTTGAGCCTAATGAGTCCCACGGGAGATGTGTTCATGCTTTGTGCTGTTCCACTGTGCCAGGGTCTCGGTTGTGACGTTGGTGTATTTTGACCCTTTCTGGCGCCCTACCTCATCCAGCTGTAGCTGTGTAATCATTTGAGAGAGAGAGAGAGAGATACAGAGAGAGAGAGTGATTCAATACAATTAATACATCTGCACCAGTGCAATCTCCTCAAACTTTGGTAATTACATTCCTGTACAAAATTGTAAGCAGTTTATAGTTAGATGCTCACCACACACACACACACACACACTACCAGTTCCTCTTTGACCATATTTCACTCCTGATGTGAATGTGAACTGTGAAGTACTTTGATGTGAACAAGTCGCGTTTGGCAAGACAGAGAATACCTTCTGTGCAACAAAAAACACCCATGAATCCATGAACAGCCAACTCACAAAACAAGCTGGCCTGTGCCCAGTTATTAAGCTGAGCAGGTGTGCGTACAATGGAAAAGGGGAAGAGGGGGATAAAAAGTCAAGTTATGTAATATGATGGCATCGCATGACTAATCGCAATAGAGCACTTTTATTTATCCTGCTTTTTTATCTGTCTTGTTTCATATGTGGGGATCAGAGACAGAAAATATTACTTGGAGAAGAAATTGGCTGAACCACATCTGCCTCCTGAGAGAGAGAGAGAAAGAGAGAGAGAGAGAGAGAGAAAGAGAGAGACATGCAGGTGTTCCCTGAGATAAGTCCAAAAGATCTCCCCCATCGTGCGGCAGATAGTCACGAGCCCAGCAGTCCTGGGAGGTAATTAAAATCAGCGTTATCATTATATGTTTGGAGAGGTGCTCTTTGGGGAGAAAGGAAGGATGCACGGGTACTTCAGCTACAGGGGGGGGGGGGGGGGGAGGAGAGAAAGAGAAGAAAGTGTGAAATCATGATCTATTGTGTGGAGCAGACCTCCCACACAGCAGCACATCAAAAACAGGTCCATGCAGCTCTCTCTCTCTCTCCCTCTCTCTCTCTCTCTCACACACACACACACATACACTTGTACATAACATAAGCAAGCCAAGTATGTATCATTCCAGAAGAACTTTGCTGACTGTCCACTGGGGCTGGTGGAAGAACATCCCGAAAAGGCTCCCGAGGAAAAGGTAGGTGCTGTCTCCCCTGGAGCTGCGAGTGAACTGTATAAGTACACAGTCTGGTGTGACAGCGGATCCTAGGGGGAGCATCTAAAGGGAGAATGATGAGGTATGAATGATTTATCACATAGAAAATGACAACAGGAGCCGATTACAGCAGCATTGAGGTATCTGATGGGCAGAAGACTGCCGGTTATCTCCTGAGCTTTTTAAGAAATGGCCTGCAAAAGGTTGGCAAATGGACATGAATACTGATAATGAAATTTGATCTTTTACTGTTTAATGTTTAATTTTTCAAAAGTGCCTTTTTCAAGACAACCTTTGATAAAAATCAAATAATAAAAATTGTCCTTTTCCCTTTTTTATTATATGGCTGTCTAGTATTCTGAGCAACGTCAACCCTGGCACACAGAGCTAGCCCTCATGGGACAGCCGGGGGGTTCTTCGCCTCTGAGGGCAAAACATTTGGCGTGCAGGCTGGAGCTCTAGGTCCCTGGTGAACACCTGGGTGACAGCATGCCCCCAGCCAAACCAAACCTAAGGCCCCAAGGGGCTGCCATGACATCCCAAAATCCCCTCTCCTCCCTCTGGAGGATTTCTACAGAGATCAACAACTGCTAATGAGTCTAACACGGTCCATATACCATGTTTCCCCATGCACTATACATTCACATTTCTTTAAAAAGGATAACCAAATGTGAAAATAATTTTGACAATGTGTCATGAGTTGTTACTTTTACAACTTCATTGTTTGGCCATGGCTGAATTAAACTACGGTACTCAAGAGTATAATGATGATTCAAGGATCAAACAATGATTTATATCTGATGACAACACAAAGAGACACAAGACAACTCAAAACAACATTTGGTTGAATAAACTAGCAGAATTCCACTTGCCATGCATTCAGAGGGTGTCGAAATCATAGATTGTATGTTCTATATATACAGTTCTGTGCAGTTTTGAATCTGTCAGCCAAAGATCCCAGCGATTACAATGTCTCATTTTTGCTTTTTTCATTTTTAACAAGGTGGTGCTATCAAATGAGTGGATATGAGATGGGTTGACTTGCAAAAACATACAAAAATTGGTCATCCTAGGCCCTACGGTTCTTGAGATATTCAGAAAACTGTGTCTGGCCATCTACAGGCCAGTGCAGTCACTAAATGTACACATAAATTAATGTATTGTATGGTCCCCCATGAACGGAATTCCACGAAACTGCATGCACTGGCATGCATTGAGAAGGTGTCATAATGATCCTGCATCTTCCATTTTGTGCAGGTTTGACCCTGTCAGCCAGAGCTAGCCTACCTGCGATTACAGCCCTTGAGACCATAGATTTGTTTCCACCCTGATACCTTAAGATTAGTTCAGATTCAATTTTGTCTGTCATTGACTTAGGATCATAGACTATGTATAAAATAGGATTATGACATGTTTTCAGTCTCTGCCCAAGCCTGAGTTGCATTAGGCTATATTGCTGGGCTGGATATAAACAATCTGTCAATCAAAAACACTATACCAGGGCTCAACATTAACTTTTAAAAGCGGTTATCCGCTTGGCAACCAGGCATGAGATTTTGGTTGTCAAAGCCAACCAAATGATTGCAATCATGAATGGCAATGTTATTTGTTTACATAGAGCCTACTAAAATCCCTTTCTCTCATTCATTCTCTATCTTATATTTTAATATTCGGGTTTATATCTGGTGTATCTGTTAATGCTTGTTAACTGGTTAAGTTTGCCTCTGTGCTTTTGGGTAAGCTTCCTTTGTTACTGTTGGCTACTTTGTTACTTTACTTTGTCACAGTAGACCATGTGAGTTTATTTTTACATTCAACTATTGATATTGACGGCCCCAGCTGTGGCGCAACAGGCTGGGGCACCTGCACCGTGCGCCGGCGACCCGGGTACGATTCCCGCCCCGTGGTCCTGTCCAGATCCCACCCCTGCTCTCTCTCCCATTAGCTTCCTGTCACTCTCCACTGTCACTATCATTAAAGGCATAAAAAGGCCATTGACATTTACCCTTTTGGTGCCTAAATAAATTGTTAAAGGAGAATTCCGGTGTGATATTGACCTAAAGTGTATTGAAACATGATACCGAGTGTGAACGTATGTCTCATAGCCCATCTCGACTTGTCCCCTGCACTCCAAAATCTGGCGCTAGTTAGCCGATGCTACCAACAACTTTTTCAGTAGTGGTGCTTCGGCATCGGGCTAGCCATGCAAATAAATCACTGTTTTACACCCATTTACGAGGCTCAATGTATCTCCACACTTCATTGGTAGACTTCCTAGGGCCCTGACATTTAAAACGAGACATTGAGAACTTTGAAAAAGCACTGGTAGTTTACTTACAAGACGATTTATACAGACAGTATCTTCACGAAGTTTAACGTTTGCAGCCATCTTGAATTTAGTCACGATAAGTCGAGCAACGAGTAAGAATGAACAGGTATGATAAGGGATCAGATTCCAAAAATAATTCAGTGGAAATGCATGGATTCCAGTTGCTGCTACTGAAGAAACTGGAATCCATGCATTTCCACTGAATTATTTTTGGAATCTGATCCCTTATCATACCTGTTCATTCTTACTCGTTGCTCGACTTATCGTGACTAAATTCAAGATGGCTGCAAACGCTAAACTTCGTGAAGATACTGTCTGTATAAATCGTCTTGTAAGTAAACTACCAGTGCTTTTTCAAAGTTCTCAATGTCTCGTTTTAAATGTCAGGGCCCTCGGAAGTCTACCAATGAAGTGTGGAGATACATTGAGCCTCGTAAATGGGTGTAAAACAGTGATTTATTTGCATGGCTAGCCCGATGCCGAAGCACCACTATTGAAAAAGATGTTGGTAGCATCGGCTAACTAGCGCCAGATTTTGGAGTGCAGGGGACAAGCCGAGATGGGCTATGAGACATACGTTCACACTCGGTATCATGTTTCGATACACTTTAGGTCAATATCACACCGGAATTCTCCTTTAACCTGCTCACCAATCGTATATCTCTAATTCTCGTAGTATGCCATGCCATGCTTTGCCATAGCTGATAAACTAGTTACTTAGTAATTGAATGGTGATACAAATTATTAATTAAATGGAGTCAGATTAAACGAATTTGTCATAATAACATCACCGTTGGTAGTGCTCAGTCCGAGGAGCGGGATAATCGGTTGTCTTTCAAATTCCCTCTGCACGCTACGCCACTACAACTCATGAGTCCCATGCGATTTCCCACCAGCGGAGTAGCAGCAACTGGAATCCATGCATTTCCACGGAATTATTTTTGGAATCTGATCTCTTATCATACCTGTTCATTCATACTCGTCGCTCGATTTATCTTAATTAAATTCAAGATGGAGGCGAACGGTAAACTTTCTGAAGGTACTGTCTGTATAAATCGTCTTGTAAATAAACTACCAGTGCTTTTTCAAAGTTGTCAATGTCTCATTTTAAATGTCAGGGCCCTCGGAAGTCTACCAATGAAGTGTGGAGCTACTTTGAGCCTCGTAAATGGTGTAAAACAGTGATTTATTTGCATTGCTAGGCCGATGTCCGAGGCACCGCCTTTGAAAACCTGTTGGTAGCATCGGCTAACTAGCGCCAGATTTCGGAGTGCAGGGGACAAGCCGAGATGAACTATGAGACATACGTTCACTTCACACTGGGTATCATGTTTCAACAGACTTTAGGTCAATATCACACCGGAATTCTCCTTTAACTCGTGTCATGCTGTTCGCCAACAGCAACATCCATCTTCTTTGTTTTCAAGTAGCAGGGAATTCAAGCCAAACTGTTGCAACTCTGCCATCAATCATTATGTTAAGCCCGCCTAACGTCTCTATACACGATGTGATTGGCTCAATCGAAGTTTAATTTTTCCAGCTCGTAAACCAACGGAGAGTTGCTAGATTAGCCCGGGCTGCCGCTAGGGTGCGTCTAGATTTCTAGGCTAATTATTGTAATGAATAAAGGATAAAATGTCTTAGATTTGACTCATTGATCATGATGCATTGTAAACTTACATAAATGCAAACAAACAGCAGTCAAGTACAACAGCTGAGAAGTCAATGCAATGGATGGATTATTTAGCCGCCTTCTTCATGGATGATTTTTATCGAATACTGATGCGAACTTCTGGGTAGGCTACCCAGATTAATCGAATACCAACTCCCCCATTCTAGTGGGCAATGTGACTGTAGTATGCAGTAGTTGTTCTGTCTGCTCTGTAAAACTGAGCACAGTCTATGATGGAACAGTTCCCATAGGAAACATGGCTCTAGCTCAGTGTTTCTCAAACTTTTTCAGACCAAGGACCACTTAACCAATAAAAAAAACACGGACCACCTAGCTAAAAAAAAGAGTAGACCTACTTCAACAATATTACACAATAGGCCTACTCATTGAACCACCTTGCTTATTGTCTTTGCACCTTGCTTATTGTGTTAGAGGATTCATATAATTTAAACTGGCATAGCTTAAATAGGCAGTGTTGCAGAACTGTTTGGATTTACATACAAGTTGGTTCAATATTGTAAACAACTAATCTATATTATATTTTACCACTTCTGCTCGCTGACTACTTGGGTCTAAATGTACACATATATTCATTTATTATGGTCCCCCAGGAACAGAATTCCCCACAACTTGGCATGCATTCACAGGGTCTGATCCAACACCTTTGATTTTATGCATTTTTGACCATGTCAGCCAGAGATACCTGCGATTACATCTAATTTTTGCTTTTTCAATTTTAATTAGGTGACGCTACACATCAAATGAGTGGTTATGGGATAGGTTGACATGGCCCCTTAAGACCAACATACAAAAAAATGTGATCCTTCTAGGCCCTATACGGTTCTTGAGATATTCAAAACGAAAAACAATGGTTCCATTTCATCCATGTGGGGCTCCATGCACCTTGGTCTTTCAGTATCCCGGGGAATCGTTGATACAAAATTACTGAAAAAATAAATCTGTAAGAAAAAATATATACCCTACAGACACCATGGGAGCGACCATAGAGTGGTCTGTGTGTGAAGTGATTTTTCTGTTTTAGTCACCACAGAGGGAAACACTTCCTCTTAGATTACTTTTGTCCTCATCAATTTTGTGCTGGGAAGTAAGCAATGTGCATGCATGAACATCCCAACATAGGTACGTGAACATGCTGAAGTAGTGCTGAAGTATAGAGTATCCATTACAGGAACAATAGACACATTGTGCAAACGTAGTTAAAATAATGGGAATGTTTTCCAACAACGCTCCAGTATTTTGCTGTTTCTGAACATCACGTCTTATATTACTCTTCAGTTGCCAGCGGCAACAGGGCTCAGAGACGTATTTTTCAGCAAATAAAAAAAATATTTCAATGTGTTTTATGCGATTGTGAGCTGTGTACATTTTACAGTCTCCATTGATGCCAGATGATATATACAGTATGCTACAAAATATCAGGTGCACCAGTATATTTTAAATAACTGTATTTCACTAATAAAATTGTGTTTTGAAAGTGTCTACATGTACATTTAAATGCATCTAAAGGAATTTGCCCTTTAGTTTGTATAGATTCATAGCGCAGACATCAGACATTTAATTATAGATTAAATAACTTAATTACAGGAAGATGGCAAAGAAGAACACTTAAATGAATACACAAGACATCGCTATTTAAAGTTAAAAACTTTGACTGCATTTTCCCAATGCAGTCAAAGTAATTTTAAGGAAAAAGCCTAATGTTAGGGGGGATGCTAAAGATGGTAATTGGGATATCAAAGTGAGCAGTCTATGTCTATCCCCCCACGGTTCAGTGAAAACTAGCCAGATGTTTGTGCTCTGTGTTTTTTCTGTATCCTTCCTGCGTATGAGACCTTGGCTTGTTTGTGTGGCACAGTAAGCCTTGTTAAGTGGCAGGACGGATTGCTATGGGGACTGGGGATAGATAATGAGCACTGACAGGCAGACAGACAGCACTCCTAAAGGACTACACCCCCAACCCCCCATCCCCTTTCTACTCCCAGCAATACAAATGCATGCAAATAATAAACACACATGCATACAGTACATACATACATGCATATCCACTCTGATACAAACAAACCCATGCAGAGACAAACACACGCAAAAAGGCATGCAGGCATACACAGAGAGAGAGGGAGAGGGAAAGAGATTAACTTAAGGAATTACATCTGCCAGAGAGTTCATGTTATAAAGACACATGAACAAACACACACCTAAGACAGACACATGGACATTCTCTCCACACCCCCAAGTCATACATACACATACATACATAACACAAGTTAACCCAAAGTATTACACACGCACACGCACACACTCTCTCTCTCTCTCTCTCTCTCTCTCTTACACACACACACACACACAGACACACACACATATATTTCCAGGCTAATAAGAAGCAGCTGATCCCTGGGTGCCCTGCAATGGGGCCCTGAGCCCAGGTGTCTGTGTCATCTGCTGTGGCACGCAGACAGCTTGCCAGGCTGAGGCATCACTGGGTGGGTGGAGACAGCCAGGGCTCACACCCCGGCCCACCCCACCCACTCGCTGTCCTGGTTTCCCCACAGCCAGATGCTCACATCACATCACAGTTCAACCCCACCGATATCCACAACTTTCCACACATACAACTCCTGAAAAGTTGGGTTTCTCAAAGCGCTTGGAGTGGTGCTGGAGATCAAACACTGACACTTGGCCATTTTGGTCGTCTGGTCCATTCTAAAGCCTCGTCCTCAGAGTGAATCAGATCCTTGAATTTCCCCTTGGGGATCAATAAAGTATCTATTTGTCTAGAACCGTATACCAAAGGTTGCTCTTAAGATGGGCACCACCTGGGAAGCGCAAAACAAAGCAACCTGGGATGGGAGGAATGAACTGAAAGTGATGAGCCACACATGGGATGCAGCTGAATGTGAAGACAGAACCAGGTGGAGGCAGATTGCGGCACAATCATCAGTGTGCAGATGCGTTGTTTATGCACTTTCCTTGGTCAAAATCCATTACAATGCACTGCACCATACAAACTTGGACTTCCATGGCAGTAGAACGAATGTGTGACTGTGTGTGTGTCAGTCAGACTTCCGAGGCCCATTGATGTTGCAGCTAAATCACTTTTATCTTTTTTTTCTGTGGACCATTAGGATAAAGAGCAATTCCACTCTAATTAAACACCCTCCAACCAAGATAGTACTTTTAACATGTTCTTGAGTTCTGTGGACTCTTTGGTTGCAGACCTCTCAATACTTGTGATAGAAATTCCAGACATGGCAGCTAGTTGGGCAGTTTCAAATTCATGTATTCCACAACCCATCAAAATTCCTGTGCCAGTGTTCTGGAACAGAAGATGGGCTCAAAATTGTCCTCAAAGAATCAGAATTAATAGGAATTTGTTTCCCCCCACAAATTTGTGTTTCATGAACAAAAAAGCACCCTCTACGCTGTGCTGACAAATGTTGCTCGGAGGCCCTGGCATTCGTTTCTGTCAGTCTGGTTCCTCTTAATCACAGCATAATGAATGCCAACTGCTCAGGGGCTAATCAGGAAATGCGGCAATATCTACTGAGAGCCATTGCTTTGGGTAGAAGTGTGTTTGTGTGTGTGTGTGTGTGTGTGTGGGGGGGGGGGGGGGCCTTCAACTGGTCGAATTTTCCTACCTTGTGAGGACTCGTCAAGCCTTCCAATTGACCACACGCTGCTGCACATAACAAGGTGTACGCCCGTGTGTTTTTGACGTCAAAGACAACAGTCAAAAAATCCCGTTTGCCACATGGCCACTCACCGGCAATCAACTATTTTTAAGCTATAAACGATCTGTCAACTATATGTTTAAGCTTGAACGATCTGTCAACTACTGTATATGTTTAAGCTTGAACGATCTGTCAACTATAGCCTATGTTTAAGCTTGAACGATCTGTCAACTATATGTTTAAGCTATAAACGATCTGTCAACTATATGTTTAAGCTTGAACGATCTGTCAACTATATGTTTAAGCTATAAACGATCTGTCAACTATATGTTTAAGCTTGAACGATCTGTCAACTATATGTTTAAGCTTGAACGATCTGTCAACTATATGTTTAAGCTATAAACAATCTGTCAATCAAAAACACTATACCAGGGCTCAACATTAACTTTTAAAAGCGGTTATCAGCTTGGCAACCAGGCATGAGATTTTGGTTGTCAAAGCCAACCAAATGATTGCCATCATTAATGGCCTGTTATTTGTTTACATAGGGCCTACTAAAATCCCTTTCTCTCATTCATTCTCTATCTTATATTTTAATATTCGGGTTTGTATTGTTATATCTGGTGTATCTGTTAATGCTTATGTTAACTGGTTAAGTTTGCCTCTGTGCTTTTGGGTAAGCTTCCTTTGTTACTGTTGGCTACTTTGTTACTTTACTTTGTCACAGTAGACCATGTGAGTTTATTTTTACATTCAACTATTGATATTGACGGCCCCAGCTGTGGCGCAACTGGCTGGGGCACCTGCACCGTACGCCGGCGACCCAGGTACGATTCCCGCCCCGTGGTCCTGTCCAGATCCCACCCCTGCTCTCTCTCCCATTAGCTTCCTGTCACTCTCCACTGTCACTATCATTAAAGGCATAAAAAGGCCAAAAAATATACTTTAAAAAAAAAAAAACTATTGACATTTACCCTTTTGGTGCCTAAATAAATTGTTAACCTGCTCACCAATCGTATATCTCTAATTCTCGTAGTATGCCATGCCATGCTTTGCCATAGCTGATAAACTAGTTACTTAGTAATTGAATGGGGATACAAATTATTAATTAAATGGAGTCAGATTAAACGAATTTGTAATAATAACTTTACCATTTAACTCTCACCGTTGGCAGTGCTCAGTCCGAGGAGCGGGATAATCGGTTGTCTTTCAAATTCCCTCTGCACGCTACGCCGCTACAACTCATGAGTCCCATGCGATTTCCCACCAGCGGAGTAGCAGCAACTGGAATCCATGCATTTCCACGGAATTCTTTTTGGAATCTGATCCCTTATCATACCTGTTCATTCATACTCGTTGCTCGATTTATCTTAAATAAATTCAAGATGGAGGCGAACGGTAAACTTCCTGAAGGTACTGTCTGTATAAATCGTCTTGTAAATAAACTACCAGTGCTTTTTCAAAGTTGTCAATGTCTCGTTTTAAATGTCAGGGCCCTCGGAAGTCTACCAATGAAGTGTGGAGCTACTTTGAGCCTCGTAAATGGTGTAAAACAGTGATTTATTTGCATTGCTAGGCCAATGTCCGAGGCACCCCCTTTGAAAACCTGTTGGTAGCATCGGCTAACTAGCGCCATATTTCGGAGTGCAGGGGACAAGCCGAGATGAGCTATGAGACATACGTTCACACCAGTGGCGGACCGTCAGGGCCTTCTCTGAAGGCCTAACTATTTTCAAAGGAATGAAAAATAATAGTCTTTAGTCTTAATAGTCTTTAGTCTTTAATAACATTTTACTTTACCATTTATGCCTTACATTTGTATATCATATGCAGCAGAAGTCATGTCTGATGCTGCCTGGCCTGAGCAGTCACTGTCACAGCCGTAGCTGCTATATCAAGGGAGCAGCACAGGAGAGCGAGTGAAAGAGTGAGTGCTTTTCAGGCAGGGCGGGTGCGTGTCAATACATTTTGTCCAAGCATTTGTTCCTGGGGACAGGAGCATTTCTTCCACCTCCCTTTTCTTTTGAATCCTTTAATTGGCAGTGCAGATTTCTTTTTCTCTTCTACTCTTTCTATGAATTTTACAAATGTGTCAATGCTCCCTAAAGTGTGTGTTTGTCTGTGCCTATGTGTCTATGCGTATGTGTGTGTGTGTGTGTGCGCGCTTGTGTGTGTGCGTTTGTGCTAGGCTTGCCTTGGTATTTTTTGTATGTTAATCTGTGTGTGTGTGTCTGTGCTTGGAAAATGTGTGTGTGTGTGTGTGTGTGTGTGTGTGTGCGTGCGTGCGTGTGTGTGTTTGTGCTTGTTAGGGCCCAAGCACTAGAGATGCAGGTGCAAAGCCCTATTGTTTCTGTAAGGATTATTATAGTTGCCAGTTTCCTGCCGCACTATGCCTTTTTTGAGTTGGCTCACATGAGTAAAAACTCATCAAATTTGCCACACACAACAGATGTCTGATAAAGCTGTCATGGACAAAGGCTTGGCCCCGGGTGTGGCCTAGGGACTCCATAGCGCCCCCTTATGTCACTTAGTCTCCTGGTTGGCATATAGTTTCAGCTACACACTCCAAAGTTGGTGTGTAACTCACCAAGACACACAACTTTTGTATAGATATTTCAATCTGTTCCTAGAGGGTTTCCGGTTGAAACGTTCACGCAGAAACTTTGAAATGAAAATTAATCACACTTTACTCTTTGGACTCTAAAATTTCTCTTTTACATTTTTGCTTGTCCCAAGTCTCCATTAGCTCAATGTTGCTATCTGTACCACCGGAGATGCCTTAGGAATGTACCTGTTTGTTTATGCAGTTGAAAGTGTCTATGTACATTGTATTAGCCACACCCGCTTGCTGCTATATTTTTAGTATTTTTGTTTGTGTGAGTGTGTGTGTGATTATTTGGGCTCCTGCATCTCCTCTGTTATTTTTACATTACCCTTGTAAGTGTGCTGGGCTGTGCTGCGCTTTGCTGCGTTGCCGTGGCGCCCCGGCTGTAGTGTATGCTAAGCGGCTCACAAACCCATGCCTCAGTCATTATCTGTTTACACCAATTGCCTCTGCCATTTCCCTGGCCCCTTATCTTCCCACATGGCAATTGAAGCCGAGTGTGAATGAAATTATTCTGGTCGTTATGAATAGCTGCTTAGAATGTTTCCCTCGTACTGGAAGAAGCCTATTTAAATGAATTCATGTTCAGCTGTTTCCCCGCACGCCTGTCAAATAGAGCCGAATGAATAAATAAATAAAAGTCGAGAAATGATGTGTGGAAGAGGAGAAAGGAAAAATAAAAGAGAGAGAAAGAGACAGAGGGAATAAAATACCTACTCCTCCGCCACTGAAAAAAGTGTGATGACTGAATGAAGGTAAGGGAGATGGAGCGGTGAGCACATCAGGCACAGCCGGAGGAGTGAGGGATCATTGCCGGTGCCGACAGACAGACAGACAGACAGACAGACACAACAGGCTCGGCTGACAAGGAGAGAGCATCAGTGGTGTGTGCATGCTGTGGTACGAAAGCCCTTATGTAAAGCAGGGAGAAAGAAAGATGGAGACAGACTCAGAGAGAGAGAGAGAGAGAGAGGGGGGATGGAGAAAGAGAAGAAACTGAGATGGAGGAGTGAAAGTGGAAGTGAAAGAGAGAGAAAGAGAGAGGGCAGTGTGAGAGAGAGTGAGAGGAGAGAGAGAAAAAAGAGAAAATGTGGGAAAGAAAGACAGAGACACTCCCCTAAACTCTCCATTCTCCAAGGTGAAAACATTGGCTCTCTGACACACGGATCTACCGCGTTCTGGACACACCAGACCCCCAGAGGCCCGACGCTCAAATCCCCTCAGCTGCTGTTTGTTGTGGCACACTGGCTGTCCTTGCAGCAGCGATATGAGCCGATGATGAGTAGCACTGACCCATCTGACCCCCACCCCACCCACACACAAACCCACTCGCACCCACACACCCATCACTGGCCTGTCGAAAAACGCACCGTGAGGATTTGAAACAGACTTGCCCCCCAACCCGCCCCCCCTCCCCGTATCCAACCCTGCCTGCCTCACTCTAATATGTCCTCGTTGCATGGAAGATAAGGCGCTTTTCCCCTAGTTCTAGCAGTGGAAAAAAACGGGGCAATTTAAAAGCGTTGACACAGCAGCAGCGATTAAAATCTGGCGAGGCTTGGGAAGGTCTGCATTGTCTCTGGTGGGCGATAAAGGTGTGCTAATTTGCAGCGATAAAGAGAGGCAGATAGAGGAAGTCTGCACTGACGCGATGACTGGTGACATTGACATGAAACTCACGTTGTGTGTCGGAGTGTGTGTGTGTGTGTTTCCTTAAACTTGAGATGGACTGGTATGTATGTGCATGTATGTGCAGGTGTCACAGGCTTTAATATACCCAATATATGAGTGTGAGAAGTGTGTGCGTATGCGCGTGTTCGTGTGGTCTCTAAGATGTTCAGACCCCCTATAAGCAGTCCCTTTCCACTGAGGATGCGGGTGAAGAAGCAGCCTTGGTGCAACAGATGTGGCTAGTGCAGATTAACAAACCATTACAGTGAAAATGCCTGCCTGTCTGTCTGCATGCCTGCCTGTCTGTCTGCATGCTTGCCTGTCTTCCTGTCTGTCTCTGCTAGCACACGCACAGGAGGAAGAGCGGAAGCATCGTAGCCACCGGTGCTTTGCTCCTACAGATAACTGACTGAGTCGTTTGACTCATCAAATCCCATTTTAAAAAAGCCCACTTCATGGAAAAAAATGTCTTACTCCAAAGAAGTTGCTTTCATTTTCATCTCACATTTGATAGGCACGCTTGATGATGAAAATTGGTTTTGGAATGCAAACACACAGACATACTGTACAGACACACACACAAACATATTCATCAAGTTTGTTGGCAACAGATGTTGTTTGAGGTCTTAAAGGAGCAGGAAAATGTGACTGGAAGGAGAAATAGTGTCTGCGTGTGTGTGTGTGTGTGCATCTGTATATGTGTATGTGTATGTGGGCATATGTGTGACTGTGTATATATACTTTAAATGTGTGTGTGTGTGTGAGGGAGAGAGAGAGAGAGAGTGTGTGTGTGTGTGTATGAATGTGTGTGTCTATGTGTGTGTGTGAGAGAGTGTCTGTGTGCGTCTCTGGCTAAAAAACATGACCTTTCTGTGATTGTTATCCAGCTCTGCTCAGCGGCGTCTGCGCTCCAGAGGAGAATAGCAATGGTTGTGTTAGTAATCCGTGCACGGCTCAGCTGTCTTGTGCTGTGAGGGGATGACTCAGATCCCTCCTGATCTCCCAAAGACACCCAGTCGATAGCGCCTACGCCGGCAGGCAGCCACAGCCACAGCCGCTGCCTCCTTCTCCGGCGTCCTTCCCAGCCAGACAGCCAGCCAGCCGGGAGCAGGCTGCTCACCAGGGCCCCCCCTCTCCTCCAAAACCGTAGCCCACGGAGAGGGGACTCGCTGGGGGCAGGCTGTCCTGGATGGATACCCCCCCCCCCTCCCTTCATCCTAACCGCACACAGATACACAGACACAGAAATTCATACAGACATAAACACGCAAAACACACACACACACATGCTTTCTTTCCATCTCCATAAACATGCAAAACACACACATAAACACGCAAAAAAAACACACATATACACACACACACATACTGTACACACATGTGTGAACACACAAACAACCCATCCCAACACCTGTTTCAGTCCTTCTCAGTTTCACGATGAGTGAAAAACAGACTCTAGAGAACCATGCAGCAGGTAACGTCTCTGTTACGCGCATGTGTGTGTGTGTGGAGGGTGGGGTGAACAGAGGGGAGGGAGGGAGAACAGGAGGAAGTAACAGCAGTGAATGGAGGAAGAGCGCCCGAAGGGACAGGTCGATTGCTTCATTGAGCATGTCCGTCGCGTGCTGTAAGGAGACAGGCTCCTCGGTGAGGAGGGGTGGGGGTTGGAGGGATTATGTTAACTGACCGAGCGCCGCCATTCAGACGGCTCACCTGTCTGCAATCTCTCCCTCCTTCTCCTCTCCCACTTTCTAAATCTGTTCATCTCTGCTCTAAACCCTCTTTGATTCCCTCTATCCTCCATTTCGCATTCACATTTTTCTCCTTCACCCTTGTCTCACATCTCCCTTTCTTTCTCTCGCTCCTTTCCCTCGAGCTCATGCTCCCTCTCTCTTCTTCTCCACCGCCATTCACGCGGTGGCGGACATGTTCTGCGTTTTCCTTCTGTTCAGCCCTAGACCCTCAGCCTCTCTCTATCTCTTGCACTTTCTCTTTTCTCTCTCTCTCTCTTTGTCCCATACGGTATGTCTCATTTCTCTCAATGAATCAAGTGTGTGTGTGTGTGGGGGCCCTATCCAGACTAGAGAAGCAGGCACCATGTGCAGGAGCTTGTGCATTAGAGACAGGTACTGCATTGATTTTATAGCCTGAGCCGCCGCTCGCTAAGCCACCCTCTCCCTGGCATATTAAATTCCTGTCCTTTCCACAGGGGCTCCAGCGGAAAAACCGGATGGCTCGCTCGCTCCTGCTCCTCTTGTCAGAGACGATTAAACATGGCCGACGAGATAATCGACCTACCTGAGCACCACCCATATTTTGAAGAGAGGATGATGAGGATGGTTGTGGGAAGGGGAGGGGGCACAACTCTGGTACTCAAGATCCACAACTTCCTCGGGTCATGCGGGGCTACTGCAGTGCATATTTACCTACTCTGACTGAGGAGAGCAATGCAAATGTTATTGAAGCTGTCGTTTTTACATGAACAATGACATTAATCACCCCTGAAAGCTTAAGAAGCTCTCGAAGCCCAACATCAAATAACTTTTTATGCATTCAGATATCAGTTTATGGTGCCCACTTACATGCAGGGTTCGTCACTGGTGTGCCGAGATATACTGTCTCAGTAAACCATTTGAGTTTTATGGGTAAGGGAACCAGTCATGCCCTGCCTTATTGTTGCATGCCAGTTCAAGGACCCATTACTCTTCTTGCTAGCATGAAACATCATGTGGTTTATTTAGCATGTGTTTATGTTCTGGTGCCCAAGAGATCAAGAGCCTCATTATATCAAATTCTGTTTTACAAAAAAGCCTTTCTGAATAAGTGCCTCTCGATACACTGTACAATGAACATGGTGTACATGCTCAAAATATATAAAAAATATATGAACATTTCATACAATTCTTAAGAGGATGTTTTTTTAAACACTTTTACATTTCCTAAAGTACCAATGTATCCATTTATCTATCATGGGATATCATTGATATGAAAAATCACATACACTGCTATGTTCACGCAGAGTGGTCCAGTCGTTCGTCTGAATTCCTTGTCTTTGATGTGCCATGTGTGAAAACACTGCTTTTACTTCCAGCAGAGACATGTTATATTGTACACTGGTGGCACACTATTGGAGAGACACACAGCTGAAAAATTATAGACACAGCCAAGCCCCATGGGCACTTTTAAAACTGGATTTTATTTCTAAGTTTGTTTTAAATACTCTCTGGTTATGATCTTTAATTGTCTCAACTATTGAAAAGGTGTGCTTTTTCTTTACAGCATGAATCAAGCTGAAACTGCTGCATTAGGGAAAAGGGGGGTGTTGGGGGGGGGGGGGGGGGTCACATACACAATGATGCATTTAGACCTGAACGTTTTGTGTAGTCTCAGGTCTATATCATGGTGTGGATGGTGGAAAGTAATTAACAGTCCTGTTAAAGCAGTGATGGTTGGTGTGTATCTGTGTGTGTGTGTGTGTGTGTGTGTGTGTGTGTGCGTGTGTGTGCGTTTGTGTGTGTGTGTGTGTGTTTAGGTGTTGGGTTTTGGGTCAGGGAATGGGTGCTAGGTGCCCATCTCTGGTGGGGGGCACCGGGAAGGACACTGGGCTCAGGCACTGGGCACTCTGAATGCAGTCAGGAAGGGAGAGCGCCTGATCCGATGCAGATGAATGCCTCCCTGACGGGAAGTCATTTCAAACGCGCTCCACTTCTTCAGAACACGACTCCAAAAAACAACACATGTCCACCAGACAACCGAAAAAACAAACAAACAAATAAACAAACCAAAAAACAAAGAAACATTTACAGTGTTTTCACCAATGAAAGAAGAAGAAAAAAACGCACCTGTGTATGGGCATGTCTCATGAATAAGACATTCCGTTTGATTCAGAGTGTGCGTTGGACCCATGAGAAGAACAGGAAGCAACAGAAAGAGTTCTGAAAAGCCAATGGAGGGTGACATGCATGGCAACCGTGGGTGTATCTCAATGACAGGCACGGTCGCCTTCACCTCACAGGAGATACGGATGAACGCAAGCATGAGTGTTCCACAGGAAGATGGCGACCCCACTGAATGAGTATGGCTTCATTTGGCCGCTGCAGCTGCACAAGTGAGGGACAGGTGAGGGAATACTCTACTGATGGGGCAGCAAAAACGATGTGGGAGTATTAATTTATGCACGTGTCATGATGAAGCCTATCTTCTGCATACATGAATAAAACTATGTGAAGAGGGATTTTTTTTTTTTTTTTTGCTATTTAAAATATTTTCTCGGGCAAATATACTTTCACTCTCATAATATGTTGCTGTACATCATAGCTAATTAAAAAGCCCTTGAATGGTTATGTATTTTGTTCATAAATGATGAAGCCCTTGGAGTTATGATACTGACCTAGCAACCTAAAAGCGCTACAGTAATTACCATTGTTTTCTATTCACATTTAAAAGAATACAAAAAGCTTATGGCTAATTCTGTAGCGGTACATGGCATACTGGCATGAACTGAGCAGTGGTTAAAGATTTTACAATGCCTTTATTACTCTGATTAAGTGTATTTAATTCTGCAAAGTTGTTTATTAACTTGATATAGAATATAAATCATTGTGTTGTTTTAGGGAACAAGGATAAGGGGAAACTTGGGAGACACAAGAACCTCCCTCTGGTTGAACAGTCTCCGTCAGGCTTCGGAACATGAAAGACATGAAAGTCCAATCGGTCCAGTTCAGACTCTGTTCACATGATGCTAACAAACATTGCTCTCTCTCTCTCTCTCTCTCTCTCTCTCTCTCTCTCTTTCTCTCTCTGGACGAAGGATCAGATCCCCCCCACAGTTAGTTTCTATGGCTGTGAGTTTAAGCAGAGCACCCATGGAGGACACATATAATCCTCTCTGCCCTACACAAAGAATATGCTGGAAAACAGTTTTGTAGTGTCTAGTTTTGGCAAATTACAGTAAATGCTCAGAAATGACCCCACAGTGCAGACTACCTCCCCTGATAACGGCCTTTGAAGTGAGTTAATATCCCTCTGGTAGATTTTTTTTCCCACATTTTTTTTTTTCAAAAACACCCATCCACCCGTCACCCCAGTTCTGTTACCATTGGAGATAAAAAACTGATTCAACTACTAAATGGGTGAACGCATCACCAACAAACAC